>NW_015167554.1:763560-770132 GCF_001447785.1 Gekko japonicus
CTCCTCTCGCCCGCCTCCCCCCGCGGCAGTCCCCGGCTGGCAAGAGAAGGCCGCGGCCTCCTCTCGCCCGCCTCCCCCCCAACACTCCTCTTTTACTTCCTTCCTATCTGTCTGGGTAGACCTGGCCTCTGGAGACCAGGTCTACCCACCCCAATCCACTATGTGGGTAGACCTGGCCTCTGGAGACCAGGTCTACCAACCCCCTTCCACTATCTTCGTAGGCCTGGCCTCTGGAGACCAGGTCTACCCAACCCCTTTCACCGTATTGGTAGACCTGGGCTCTGGAGACCAGGTGTACCCACCACAAACCACTATGTGGGTAGACCTGGCGTCTGGAGACCAGGTCTACCGACCTCCTTCCACTATCTTGGTAGGCCTGGCCTCTGGAGACCAGGTCTACCCAACTTCTTCCACTATACTGGTAGACCTGGCCTCTGGAGAACAGGACTACCCACCCCATTCCACTATCAGGACTGTTGTGCCAGTGAATAGGCCAGGTCTACTACTGTGGTGGGATGCGGTGGGTAAACTTCCAGATACCAGGTCTACCAATACACTGGAATATGGTGGGTGGACCTGTTCTCTCCATGGCCCACCCACCAACCCTACCTTTCTAGGGCCCGTTGTATTCCTCCTCAACGGGCTTTACGGCTAGTGTAATGATAAATAAAGAGTCTAGGTCATATCACAGGAAAGGTCCAGCCACCTTCAGTCTTACTCCCACAGGTGGCTGTACATGGAGCAGAAGTAGAAGTTTGTATGAGAGCAATAGGCTCCTTGGACACTTTGATCTTAGACTATTTAGGATTTTAAAGTTAAAGACAGATTGTTCTAGTTGAATTTCATGACTTAGTGGTAAAGGGGTGACGCTCGTCATAGGACCATAGTCAGAAGAGTCCCTGTTATGTGGTTCCTTGATGCCTTTGCCTCATATGCCTTCTTCACCCTATGTTCCTGCCCAGGAACTAAGATCACACAGAAGGGCTCTCTTGACTGTCCCATCAACCAAAGAAACTCATCTGGTGGATACACACGACAGGGTCTTTTCATTGACAGCCCCAGAATTACGGAACAACTTCCCTCACTCTCAGTCTTTAGGATGCAGCTGAACGCAGTTTATTCATGATGACATTCAATGAGTTGAATAGAACAAAGTTTGAGTCCAATGGCACCTTTAAGACCAACAGAGTTTAATTCTGAGTATAAGCTTTCGTGTGCATGGCTGTTCTGGCTACCGACAGGTTTAAATTATTGGTTTCAATCTAGTGGGGGGTTTGTGTGTGTGTGTTTTGTGTTTTGTTATTAATTACATCGGAGGCTGCCTTGAGTTCTTGTAAGAAGAGAGAGAGAGAGAGAGAGAGAGAGAGAGAGAGAGAGAGAGAGAGAGAAAGAAAGAAAGAAAGAAAGAAAGAAAGAAAGAAAGAAAGAAAGAGTTAGGTGTCCCCTTCCCAAAGAAAGCTGTTGAAAATGATGACTGGGCAAAAGGCGGAGAGTCAGTTCTCTTATAGATCTATTCAGACTAGTAATGCTATCTTTCAGAATTCATCACTTGCTTTAGTTGGCCTGTTCCAGCCCTACCTCAATAGACATTATGGTGATTGTTGGAGTAATCCCGACAAATGAGCACCCGGAACTTTGAAGTGCAAATTGGGATGCCATCCAGCATGTTGGGCCGAGGGCACGTTACTCCCTCTTGGCCTCAAAGATTTCTGTCAGCTGCCAAGGGAGGCAGGGAGCCGCATATATTTATTTAGTCTGGTGAGAATTAATTAAATAGAGAGAGTGTGTGTATAAAGATGTTTCAGGGCTTATTAATACTTGATAAAATCAATGGCTTTCCTTTCCAAGGTACTCTCATACGAAGGGAAGAATGAAAGATATAGCATTAAGCACTATAAAGATTCATGCTTTCTTTCCCAATGTTGGAATAAAGCCATTATTTTCCTCTCTCCAGATATTTTCAGCACTGATAAAAGTGTTCTGGGCGTAAAGGTCTAAGATAGTAACCAATTTTCATAATACCCTTTTTTTTTGATAGCTCTTTTTAGAATTTACACTTGTAACTTTGATGAAATAGGATTTTATGTATATACCTATACCTTGTCCAGTATAGTGTAGTGGTTAGAGTGGCAGACTAGGATTTAGGAGACTAGGGTTTAGGAGAGCCAACTTTTTTCACTCAGTCCCTCTGAATTCTGATCCTTAATACAGCCCCCATCCCACATGGTTTTTAGTCAATGCAGGTCCCATGAACCCCAGCACAGGATGATCATGCAGTCAAAGGAGACTCTTCCGCCTACTTTCACCAGTAGGAGAGTTGCTTGGATTCAGCCTCAGGTTCAAGTCCCCATTCTGCCATTTTACCTTGAACCAGTCAGTCTCATTTATCTTAATGTATCTCACAGTCTTGTGGTGAGGAGAAACTGGGGAAAGAGATAACCATTTATGCTGCCCTGAGTTCCTTGAAGGATGTGTGGGATACAAAGCTGTTACTTAGAACTTCGCCATGGAGAGAAATGTATGTTTCATTACATTTTCTTCAGTACAATATATTTCCACAAGCATAGGGTTGAAACTCAGAAGAGGCTTCTGGGTCAGTTTGAAGACCTAAAGATGGAAGGGCAGGTGCAAAGGAAAGATGAGAAGGTTCCTGTAGACATTAGGTGCTGGAGAGCTTACATGCCCTCCCTTCAGGGCTGATCCCTGGTGTCAAATCAAAGCAACTTCATTGGTCAACCAGGCCATCTGTATCAGTGAGGTAGGTGTGGGAAGGGGAATGTAGTGGGACACATAGGGCTGCGGAACCAGGAGAGAAATGCAGAGGTCATTTCGGGGGGGGGGATCGCGGGGGATCGCAGTTCCCCCGGGTGAGGTACAGGGGGGCACATGATGAAGCCCTACCCCCTGCTTCTGGTTGCAACAGTGTGGGAAGGGGAATGTAGTGGGACACATAGGGCTGCGGAACCAGGAGAGAAATGCAGAGGTCATTTCGGGGGGGGGATCGTGGGGGATCGCAGCTCCCCCGGGTGAGGTACAGGGGGGCACATGATTAAGCCCTTCCCCCTGCTTCTGGCCGCCCTACTTCCGGCCCTCATTCAGCCAGGAGGAGGCAGGAGAAGAGGGAGGGTAAGTTGCTTCCTCCCTGCCTCTCCCCACCCCTGCCTGCCTGGGGCCAGGGAGGGTCGTTGCGGTGCTTCCTTGCACTCCCGCCGGCCTTGCAGGTCCACCGCCGGGCCCCTCATGGGGCTTGGCAGTGGAGCTGCAAGGCTGGTGGTGGCGGCCGGGACCGTTGGGGGTGGTGTGTGTGGCCTTATGACACACTTCCGGTGATGTCAGGGTGTGTGGCATATGCTAATGAGTTATGCTAATGAGTTCCCCTAGCTCTTTTTCTATGAAACGACCCCTGGAGAAATGGAAGATCTTAACAAGGAAAAGAGACTGAACTGCATATGGGGCTTCATTTTATATCTAGGAATGAAAGAGTGGGAACAAGTAATGCTATGACCTTCACAGGTATTGCACTAAAAACAGTTTTAAAAAGTCATTTTATATACTAGGACCAGGGTCAGGGGATACATAATTTTTTTAAATGAGCTATAGTTGGAGTTTATGTTCTGTTTTTTAATCTGTTTAGTCAGAGGCATATGTATCAGCACACTAAGCCACTTGCGGCATTCACTTACCTTGAACTTTCTGCATTGCTATCAAAGTCATATGTAACCCAAGGTCAGGGGCAGGGTATGTGTCATGTAAATATGCAAGTAGAAAATTCATGAGGACTACTGAGAAAACAAAACATTTCCTTTGCGAGGCTATTCTTGTAAAACAAATTCACCTGGAATTTAGTTACTTATTATTTATTATATTTATTAAGTGGGGAATTTTTTTTTTAGCTTTTTTCCCCAATGGGGACCCAAGGTTGCTTACAAAAATACACTTTTAAATGTTTAAATAAAACACAATATTAAAAAAAACTATAAACCAGATTCCTGGCTTGCTGTCCACCAGGTTAATCTATCTGGCCAAGAGTTGTGATTCATGGCTAAGAGCCATGAGCCAAGAGCCCATTGACTTTTGCCCTTAGGCTCATACTCAAGGTTTCATATTCTCAAGCTATAAATACTTACAACAGCATGGGGGGGGGGGGACTTTGTCTGAGTGTTTCAAGCTGGCAGCCATCTGTGGAACAACACCCACCAACCAGTTGCAACAGTTTGACGAAAGCAAACATCAGGTTAGATCTGACCAGCTTTCAATTGATAAAAAAGGAAATACATACCTTGATCACCAAAACAGACCTAATAGCCCTGACCTGGATAGCCCAGGCAAGTCCAATTTCATCAGATCTTGGAAACTAAGTTGGGACAACCTTGGCAAGTATTTGGAAGGGAGACCTCCAAGGAATACCAGGGCTTGGGAAGCAGAGGCAGGAAATCAAGCCACCTCTCTGAAATGTCCAAACCCCATTAGGGGTTACCAGAAGTCACCATGACTTCAAGGCATGCAAGCGCACACACATACAGAAACCCCCACAAAAAGACCCCCCAAAAAGTCTAATAATGGTATTTGATTTGATCACCAGAAGGCTATGGGGGAGAGCATGAGACCTGCATAGACAAAAGTCACATGGAGTGAGGGCTGCAGTCAGGAAGGAAAGTGTGCCATTTTTTGTTACAAAACTGGCAGGATCCAACCCAGAGCATGGAACAGTTACCTAGGTAACACACTACCTTCCTACACTCAAACCACAGGTGGCAGCATGAAAACACACTAAAATGGCAAATACTTTATTCTGTTTAAAATGCTGAAGAAAGAAGCAAGTATTTGTTGGGACATTCAAGAATGCTATTGATAATTTCTGATCAGGTTAGACCAATCACAGTGGGGAAAGATGGAAGGAAGAATCACAGTCCAAAAATGTGTATATTAGGCTTTCACAGGCCCCGGTCACACGGCAAAGTTGCCACGGGAGAGGCACGGATGGTGGGCGGATTATCCGGGTATGATCACACCCCAACATCTAGGAAGCTGAGAGCACCCGTGGCTTACCGCCGACAATGCGCCGTTTGCCACGGGCTGCCTCCAGACGCCCGTGGTATGATTGCGCTGGCGCGTTGCATTCCCCTTCGGTCCCTCGTTTACCCGCCGGCAACGAGAGAAGGACCCGTGGTGTGCCGCCGGCACGTCTGATCACGTAATCGCACATCAAACTGCACTGGGGCAATTAGCTACGCCTCTGCGATATCCGGCCTGTGTGACCAGGGCCAGAGATCCTCAGTTGTGTAAAGTGTCTCAACAGCGTACAGGTAATGCTCTAGAATCAAGACAATTTATTTGAAGGTCTGAAGTTCCAGCCATCCAGTTGTATATGACTTTGAGAAGAAATCTTGCCCCAGCCTCTCTCCAGAAATTTTATTTATTTAGTACAGTTGTACGATACCTTTCCACCTTCCTGTTGGCTAGCAGCTTAAAAGTACAAACTGTCATACTTAAAATTTCTTAAAAGAATGAATCAGAACCAACCAAGTGCAATACCAAAAGCCAGCAATCAGTGTTCTCTCATGTCTTCAGTTTGTTTCTGAAAGCTTGCTGGGAATAATGTTAAAATATTACTGTTTCATGGTTATATTCTAAAACTATGATTTAAGACTTGGAATGGCAGCCACAAAGGAAGTAGAAATGTTCCTTAAATGTAATGAAGTGTTTCTAGCACCCAAGATCAAGATAATTCATCCTATTATATTCATCCATTACTACATATGGATATGAAAGTTGGACAATGAAGACAAAGGATGAGAAGAAAATAGATTCATTTGACATTCGATGTTGGAGGAGAATTTTATGGAAAACATGGACTGCCAAAAAAACAAATACATGGGTTCCATGTCAAATCAAGCCAGAATTCTCCCTAGAAGCTAAAATGACTAAACCAAGGCCATTGTACTTTGGTCACATCATGAGAAACAAGATGCTCTGGAAAAGACAGTGATACTAAGAAAAGGTGACGACAGCAGGAAAAGAGGAAGACTCAATATGAGATGGATTGACTTACTAAAGACAGCCACAGCCTACAGTTTGCAAGGCCTGAGCAAAGCTGTTAATGATAGGTTGCTCTGGAGATCATTAATTCATAGGTTCACCATAAGAAAGAAGTGACTTGACAGCACTTAACATACATGCATGTCAGGGCTATTTTTGGGCAGGAACGCACAGGAACGGAGTTCCGGCCGGCTTCAGAGTTGGCCATGCCCACTACAGCCAAAACCTCTGCATGCCTGGCTACAGAGGGAAGGCCTGGAGAGCGACCCCCCCTCCAGTGACTCCAAGGCGGGTGGGCCAGGGGGCCCCTGGAAGGATCGGGGAGGCATTTAAATGCCTCCCCATGCCTTCCCCAGCCTGTCCAAGGGCTGGCTTGCCCGGGCTGCCCACAGCTGCAGGGCACTTAGGCCAGCCAAGGGAAGGCATGGAGTGTGGCCTGATATGCTAATGAGCTGTGCTGTCAGGGGTGTGGCCTAGTATGCTAATGAGTTTCTGCTGTTGGGTGTGACCTGTTATGGTAATGAATTCCTGCT
>NW_015167554.1:770147-793953 GCF_001447785.1 Gekko japonicus
TCCTGCTGGACTTTTTCTACAAAAAAAGCCCTGATGCATGTTATTAAGCAGTTAATCTTGTAGAATATTTGTCTCTGGATATTAGAATGCTCACTGACATTTCATGTAAATTAAGTGTGAAGGTCTCTCCTCACACAAAAAATCCAAGGAATTTCAAGGGAAACCAAAGAGTTTTGATAAAACGAGAAAGTTTAGGTAACCAAAGAAATGGAAAAGAAGAAGAAAAACCTTGAATATAGAAATATTAAGGTCAGTTGCAAAAAACTATACCATTTTCAAAAGGATGAAGAAAGTTGTGACTAAATGAGACCTAATACAAAATTTTGCAGCAAAATGAGGGGGGGGGGGAGAAAAATTGCCAGTGCTTTCTTTACTGTAGCATCTTCAGTCGATTCAAGTAGTCTCTTAAGAATCTATTGGATGGTTATTTTAAAGAACTAAAGGATAGAGAATCTGCAAGAGTGGGCCTGATGGCTAAGCTTGTATGAGAAACTCAGATGAAAGTGCTAGAATAAGCTAGAATTTGAATACGGTGGTGTTCACACTGGTTTAATTAACGTTGCTATTCGTAAACAGCTTTTTCTTCAAGGACAAAGGAATAAGACATAAATAGTTGCACTACTGAGCCTTGTATAGGTTGTTGCAAATTCAATTATTTGATGCTAAATATAAACACTATACACAAAGTCTGGGCTCCAGACCATAAAAAAGAAAGAAAGATGGAACTACATTGGTGAAACACAAACATAAAGGTATTTCTTTGTCTCGGTCAAATGGAAGATAATTTAATGGCAAGAAACCAGCAGCAAACAGATATGGGGAAAACTCGCACACAAGAGCTAAAAGAATAACCAGATCAGTCATTTAGAAGATTACCTTTTAAAGCTCACAATATTAATCATAGGATTCACATTGACTTCCTTTTTCAAATGGTGTGATGCTTTAAAAATGCTGCATTTGCACCATTTCTATAAAGCATTTGTCCAAATGGAGGGGAAAGCACTCATACCTCTTCAGTGTCAAGTGACTCATTCTGCTTGTAGTTTTTAGACTGTATCGGAAGCCAAGACCATTGTTGGACATGAGAATGCCAACAGAAGAAGCATTCAAGAGATGCCAGATTACTTTGCAAGCCTTCAAAGAGAAGTGCAATTTCCCTTCCCTCTCAGAATCATCATGAAATAACAGTCTGGGGCAGAGGACAGATAGGTCTTACCACTCCACACAATTCTCTCAGTTGTATCCCTTTCCCCTTACTCTATTCATGTACTGAACAATGAAGGAAAGTTCCCTTTTGAGGAGGAACTTAATTCCTGTTTCTCCTACATAAAATAAGACATTTGTTTCATTACCACAATTTTACATCACCTTTCTTCCGAAGAGCTCGGGATGATGTACATGGTTTTCTCCTCCTCTGTTTAATTTTCACAACAACCCTATGGGACTGGTTAGGCTGAGAGAATATGACTGGTCCCAGGTCACCCATCATGGCAAATGGGGATTTGAGCAAAGGTCTCCTGGAAACCAATTCAAGAATACAGCCACTGCACCACAACAGATCTCAGCTGTGGACTGTGGATTGCAAAACAACTTTTACCCATGGGAATAATGAAAAAGAAGACGAAGACAAAAAAGAAGAGGAGGAGGAGGAAATTGGATTTATACCCCTCCCTTCACTACCTAAAGGAATCTCAGGGCGGCTTACAATTCCTTTGCCTTCCCCTCCCCACAACAGACAGACACCCCATGAGGTTGGTGGGGCTGAGAGAGCTCTCTCAAGAACTGCCTTTGAGAGAACAGCTCTGAAAGAACTTATGACTGACCCAAAGTCACACCAGCAGCTGCATGTGGAGAAGCAAACCCAGTTCTCCCACATTAGAGGCCCCGGTCACGGGGCAAAGTTGCCATGGGAGAGGCACGGATGGTGGGTGGATTATCCGGGCGCAATCACACCCCAACACCTGGAAAGTGGAGCGCACCCATGGCTTACCGCCGACAATGTGAGTTAAAAAACTAGTACCTCCAGGGTACTAGTAAACATTTGCCACGGGCTGCCTCCAGGCGCCTGTGGTGTGATCGTGCCGGCGCGCGGCATTCCCCTCCGGTCCCTCGTTTACCCGCTGGCGCCGAGGGAAGGACTGGTGGTGTGCCGCCAGTGCATCTGATCACGTAATCACGGATCAAACTGCGCCGGGGCAATTAGCCATGCCCCCCCCCCACAATATCAGGCCCGTGTGACCGGGGCCAGAGTCTGCACTCTTAACCACTAAATGAAAGCCGCTTTGTGTGCTCATGTATTCATTTCTAGTACACCAAACCTGTATTTATTTATTTATTTAAAACAATTGTATGCCTCCTTTCTGCCCAATCAGGGTCTCCAAGGTGGCGAACATGAAAACATTTGCATAATTAAAACAAATATTCAAAATGATCAAATTCAATTAAAAATGTAAAACATACCACACCAAAACCAGGGAGGAGGGCTAATAACCATTATTAGAGAGCTGGTGTGGTATAGTGATTAAGAGTGGTGGACTCTAATCTGGACAACCAGGTTTGTTTCCCCTCTCCTCCTCATGAAGCCTGCTGGGTGACCTTGGGCCAGTCACAGTTCTCTCAGAACTCTCTCAGCCCCACCTACCTCACAAGGTGGCTGCTGTGGGGAGAGAAAGTGAATGCGATAGTAAGCCACTTTGAGACTCCTTACGGTAGAGAAAAGCAGGGTATAAAAACCAACTTTTCTTCTATTTGGGATATCCCAAAATGAAACAAAACAAAACAAAAAAAACACTTCAACCCAATGACAGAAGAAACCAATAGAGGGAGATAGACAAATCTCCCTGGGGAGGGATTTCCAAAGTTCAGTAGACATTACTAGGAGTTAACGGCATTAATTTCAGCTCTGATCCAACTACCCAAAGCAGGGTATCAGGACTCTACCACATATATCCACTAGCCTCAACTGCAGGGACTTCCCCATTCATCTTCATATGCATCTGGAGCTACTTCTGATTGAAGTTAAGGAACAATCTGCACATGAAAGAGCACTGTGCATAGACTAGGGTTATCAGCTCTGGGTTGGGAACTTGGAAACTACCTGCAGATTTTGGGTGTGGAGCCTGGGGAGGGCAGGATTTAGGGAAGGGAGGGATCTCAGCAGGGTGCAATGCCGTAGAGTCCACCCTCGAAAGTAGCCATTTTCTCCAGGGGAACTGATTTCAGTTGTCTGGAGATCAATTGTAACAGTGGGAGATCTCCAAGTGGCAGCCCTAGCATGTACTGGTGTGGGCACAGAGCTCCATAATAGCAAGACTGGTTCACTTGAAATCTACCATACAAGTCGATATAGCAATTTTCTACAACAACTGTACCATCAAAATATATTTTTTGTGTGTCAGATGCAAAATTAGTATTCAAACAGTAAGCAACTGAAGGGCAGCGAATTTAACCAGCCATTTGAGATGCAACTGCAGCCAGGATACAGAAACAAGCATAAATATAATGTGTCCGAAGATATCATGATAACTGATTCTAACATGTACTTTGAAAGAGAATATTTGTTTAGATCAATATCCAATTAAGACTGCGGCTACCCTGATTCTACTGTTTGGTTTCCCATCAAATTACTAAGGCTCGGGCTATTAGCAGATCTTATTAACTTCATGCTGGCCTCCTGAGAGTCTTTCGACCTGACCACTTTGTGTTCCTTAAAAGATAATTCTAAACGCAGTATGATATTGATTGTTTAAAGACTGTGATGTTGACTGTTCCGGTATCATGTTTTTACAGTATGTATGCAAATGTATTTCATTACAAAGCTAATAACTTCCTACTTGGCAAAGATATCAAAGTCTAATCATTCAAATAAGAGGTTTTTTTTTGGGGGGGGGAGTCTAATAAGTAAATATTAACTTTGAGGCTATCCACACAAACTTAGTTACTTAGCTACACAATTTGGTTTCAGAGGGCAGCCATGTTGGCCTTCAGTAGAACATTTGGATTTGAGTTCAGCAGCGACTTAAGAGACCAACAAGATTTTTAAGGTATAAGATTTCAAGAGGGAGCATTGACTCTCAGAAATTTATACCTTGAAAACCCTGTTAGCTGCACAATTGTGCACATGAGTGAGCCTGGCAACCAGCAGCAGGATTGAGGGTGAGGAAATGGTTGGGGGGCGCATCATCACAGGTGTGATGATGTCCCTTCTAGGAGAAACCTGGAAGTGACAGCAGGCAGCTCTAGAAATCAGCAGAAACTCTGTGCTCAAGTTGCAAGTGATTCCTGGAGTCACCTGCTGTCACTTCTGGGTTTTCCCCAGAAGAGACATAATGACGTAGAATGCCTCTGGGTTTTTAAACTAATTTTCTCCACCACCTGGAGTAGCAGCAGGCAATGTAAGTTTGTCCCGCCCTGACCTGGGTAATGGTAAGCATAGCAAGGAATCACACTTTAACTTAAATTTTTTATCTCTCAGCTCACCCAGAGTGCCTGGTGAGGGGCAGAAAGAAGCCGGGCAGCCCCGTAGCTAGGGGATTTGGGGGGAGGGGGCCTCAGGGGGCCCGCCAGCTGATTAAATAAAAGCACAGGGCAGGTGGTAAGTTGGAGCACTTTGGGGGCAGCCCGGGAGGGAGAGGGCCCAGAAGAAACATGAGGGGGCCAGGTCCCGTGGGCCCCATGGTAGCTACGGGCCAGAAGCCAGTTGCACAGCCCCACCACAGCCTGCCTAGCTGCCATCATCTCCAGCAGCCAGCTGACGCATGCCAGATGCCACACTTGCCTTCCTCTTCCTCCCATGGATGCCACCAGCAATGGGGACCTGACTTGGGGACAGATGGCTTGCCGGGGCGCCACACGACATAGCCTCCAAGCGCTCTGGCCCTGGCCCACAAGCTCTATAGCTTCCTTTCTGCATGCAAAGTTTCTGCTCCCTGTTTCCTTCCCTGTGAGGAGACCATGGGCAGAAATCATTTTGTCAATGGGGAAAGTGCAGTGCACCCAGCCAACATCTTTAACCTTTATTCTTTCACAGTTCCATGGCTCTGATTGTATCAAGCTACCAAAAGAAGGAAAAAAGTACAACTGCCTTAGGAGTTTTGCTTTAAATATTGAAGTAATGCTTTAATGGCGTTTAAAGTGAAGTAGGATTCAAGCACTCCTAAGGGCCTGGCTAACACCTAAATGAACATTTTTAAATCCATGTAGGAGAAATAAGTACATTGCTTGTCTAATATGTAAACAAAATTTAGTGTAGCTAACTCTTTAGTTACACTATATTGGAGTGCTTCATCCTGTTTTCTGTGGATTCAGAAGATCTCCATCTGCTGGAGAGATTCAATGACCATGTGCCCTGACGTAGTTCCATTGACTGCCTCATCGATGTAGCAATAAAAGCAACTTCTGCATTACTCTGTAACATTCCTATCAACTATCCAGTTAAACTGGTATGATGGGATTAAGGCAGAAATTTTTCCCTGAGACAAACTGACTAAATGGTTCTAAATTCAATATTAATCCTTGAAATCAAGTCTAAGGACTGTCACCATATCAAATCAATAGTCATCATGGGACGCAGTGACCACAACTCTGTTGAATCTTAAGAAATAATGGTGTTACAAGAGTTTTTTTAAAAAAACCATGGAGAAAGCTTTAAATTAAACACTAGAAAGACTTTCTTGACTAAAATATCTGTTCATCACTGGAATAAGCCACATGAGGAGACTGTAGAATATCTTCTGCAGAACTTCTGAAGAAAATTTTGGACAGGCATCTAGTCGAAACTCTTGATACCTAATAGTTTGCCTTATAGTGAGAGATTGAATTGGAATGTCCACTGTGACCCACCCTTGTGAATCCAAAATCTTATTGCTCTCATGGATATGAAAAAATTATAATCAGTCCTTCTCTAAAAAGGTAAAGGTAAAGGTTCCCTTGCTCGAAAGCCAGTCGAGTCCGACTCTAGGGTTGCGGTGCTCATCTCCGTTTTCAAGCCAAACAGCCAGCGCTGTCCGAAGACGTTTCCGTGGTCATGTGGCTGGCATGACTAAACAACAAGGCGCACGGAACGCTGTTACCTTCCCACTGAAGTGGTACCTATTTATCTACTTGCAATTTCTTGCTTTCGAACTGATAGGTTGGCAGGAGCTGGAACTAGAGATGGGAGCTCACTCCATCATGCGGCACACTCGGGTCTTGAACTGCTGAACTACTGACTTCCACAGCCTGCAGTTCAGTGTCTTAACCACTTGAGCAACCGCAGTCCATCTCTAAACATTATGAAAAGAAAATGTGAGTCCAAAAGCAAAGGGAAAAGAAGGAGTATATTGCTGAATGGAGTTTAAATACTTGCAAGAAAAGAAGTATTGGATGTTGAGAGTAGAAATGCTGCAAATCTCATGGGGAACATGTTTTTGACAGCTGAAGTCACACATGAGCAGAACCTTATCTGACCATCATCCAGTCTGAATAGCAAACAGTTCTACCATCTTCTTCTATACCATCATATTTTCCATTTAAGACCTTCATCTAAATGCCTGACTTCTGTGCTATCACTTATGGAGGTGAGCTGGGTGGCAGCTAGAGAGAGAGATTATCTATCTATAGAACACCTTCTATAAAACACCTTATTCCTGGAAGGTTTTCCTTAAGGCATCACATGAAGAGCCCTGCTGGATCAAATCAGTGGTTCCTCTAGCCCAGCATCCTGTCTCACAGAGTGGCCAACCCTGAGCTAAAGACGGTCAAGCTCAGGCCTCAATTGCCATAGAATGCTGTCCAGCCAAACTCCTAATCTGTGTCAGGTAGCCCTGTCATAGCATTGGAATGTGGGGGTGATATTCTCCTCCTCGTTCCCAGGGCTTCCCTGCCCAGCTACTGAGCGCTATTGCTGTTTTGACATTGCTGTCTCCAGATGCAATTAGACGGCTGGGAATCTTAACAGCTTTGCCTGCTTGCCACTTGCTTTGGCCCCTGCACACGAAACATAATCATTGGCATACACTATTGGGAGGGGTAGTTTGATATTCCTATAAGTCAGAAGCCCCTATACTACAGGCTATTCCTGACAAAAGCTGTATACGTGATCTTTAGTACTGGACTACCAATAAACACTTATCTTCTAAAGAAGCCTTTGTGTGGTGTGACTTGCCTAAAGACCCTGACAATCTGTTGTGTTAGGGGTTAACTGCTTTCCTAGATGTTCTTCTTTCACTGTTTTATCTCTCATGTTGTTTATCTTCTCTGACAGGATGAATATCTGCTTGAGCTTGCATAGTACATACGGGACCATGGGAAGTGCATGATCTCAGCTTCTCATTTGACCTTGGAATGTAACTGTTAGTTTGCAAGTGTTGGGCCAGCCCTGAGGGTAGACCTAGAGCTTTGGCAGGCTGACTGCGAACATTGATTGGGTGGTTTGCATAGTGGGGAGGCTGTCCTGCTTTTTGTATAGGGTCGGACCTGGCATCTGGTGGCCAGTTCTGACACAGAATCTGTCTATGCTTGGAATCTCTTTACCTCCAAATAAACAAATCTTGCTGCTACAAGAGTGTCGTGGGAGTGATTGAGTCCAGGACCTGAAAAAGATGGTTTTTCTACTACTATCGTGGTGTTCTCTCTTTTTTGAGCTGATTTGAGGTTGTTATGATTTAATGCTGCTTTATTAACATAGTTAATTAATTGCTTTTATTTATACAGATCTGTTGTAAGCCACCTCAAGCAGTTCTTTGGTGTTCTTTGCAGCAGTAGCTTAAATAAATAAATACAGTTAGACTTAGCAAATATTTATGTAAATATCTCATGTGTTTATACATCAGGTGGCACAGCAATAAAAGAATGGGAAAGAATAATAATCTAAACGATTGCAAACAATGTTTCCTACAATTATTGTTGTTGTGAGTATTCCTGATTGATTTGGAAACTGTCGATATCATGGTGTCAATGAGGACTTTAAGAATCTGCACAACCAGACAAATTTCCAATGGCCAGCCAGAAGGCTTGCTGGGCAAAAGCCTCCACCTGTCCCCACTGACTTTCTAGAAATACTCAGTGAACACCATGGCATCCACAAGCACCACATTGGGGGCCTCTGCTCTAACTGCTGCTCCACATGAGGCTTTAATGCATTGCACTCATTCAGTAAGTCACAGCACCATCAGGACTGACCTGACCCACATTAATTTAGCGTTCCTTCGCTTTATTCACTTCCGAACAAAACTGTGATCCAATAAAGAAGTATGCTCAATCTGTAAGAACTGCCCATTCAGCCCTTTACATCTGATGATCGATCCATTTGTTATTGCTTCTTCACCTCATGGATTCATCAGTTTTCTTCAAGTCTTTGCCGTCATTTTTTTTCTTGTGAAATCTGAGAAAGAACAGAGGACTTTCCACCCCAAATCCAGGCCCTCTATAGTCTGTTAACTTTGACCAGAACCTATTTTGCTTCAGCTACTCTCAGGAATGATTTCACTGCCTTTTTATGGGATTTCTTCTGGCATTGGTAGAAGAAAGCAGGCCTACTTTGTGTTTCATGAAGAAAAACGATTCAGCATCTCCATGAGGGGAAAAAAATGGCCTCAGTGCTCAGAAACAAATGCTTCACGCTCAGAAAAATCATAGGGGAAAATTAACAAAAAAGAAATTCTGTGAACTTAACTGTTGTTGAGTGCGTTCTCTGTACTTGACTGCCTTTGGCATCCATAAAATTAAGTTATTCACATTAATATTTTAATCTACATTAGGCAACTGGAATTGATGGCAGAATTTTTAAAAATATGAATATAAGTTGGCCTTCATTTTTTAAAAGCTATTGGTCATGAAGGCTACATTAATTTTAAAGAACAGACCCTTTTCTTAGGAGACCTTATCAATTGGAATTAAAAAAAAAACCCACTTATTTTATGCCTGAAAAGTAGGTGATCCCCTTCTGAAGAAGAGCCATGGTGTCCAAACTTTTATGAAAGTAGGCCTGCTGACAAACTGTTCTCTGTATTTAGGGCTTCACTTTTCCATTCTTATTGAAGCATCTGAAATTGCTGGTGATCTGTTGTCAGGTTAGGTTATATAATCCATCTCATTCAAAATAACAGCCAAAGGGCCAGAGTCAGGAAAGGTCTTTGGACCCTCGTGCATAGAACCTTCTATCAGTTTAGCAATATCCACTCCAAGCAGTTTCCAAGACATACACCAAGGCGATGTTATGCATCTCCCAGATCAACTTTACTCTTCTGAGAATGCTGATCCAGAGTTTCCAGCTGATTGTACTGTACTGTACAGTCTGTACTGATAATCTTTTGTTGTTGTTGTTGTTGTTATACCAGTGCAGACCTCCATCTTCCCTTTGTGCTGTTCTGGGGTGTCTCCTGTCCCTCAGGAGCTGCACTGGTGGAATCATTTTGTACTCTAGCAGAAGAGGGGATGTAAAGAAATCCTGTTCCACGAACAGAAATGTCTTCTCTATTAGTAGAGCTGTGTCATGGGATCTAAGCCTTTAAAAGAACAGCATGCAAACAAATACTCATCCCTAGCGGTAAAGCTTTTCGAGGATGTACCACTTATGTGTGTGGAGTCACATGTTTTTCAACACTCATTTAGAGAAAAAAAATGAACCTGTGCTTAGAAGTACAACAAGTCAGGGAGACTGATCTTTCTCACTGACAGATAGTTTTTGTATGTGCCATAAACAGCTGAAATAGATCAGATTCAAACATGGAAACCCATCCAGGCACCCCAGTTCAAGCCTGAAGGGTTTTTTTACTCCGTTTATTGAAGATTATGATAAAATAATCAAGGGAGCGGTGACACAGGCGGTTAAAAGCCTGCTGGTAACATCTGGTAACATCTGTGAACAGCTGCTACAGCGGTTCGAAACCCACCGTGGCCAGGGTGAGCTCCTGGCCCTAGTCCCAGCTCCCGCCCACCCAGCATTTCGAAAGCAAGTAAATATTGCGAGTAGATTAATGGGTACCTGCCCTTAGGTGGCAGGGGGCATCCTCCCCCATATGGGGGTGTGCGTCTGGAGCATCAAAGCGGCGGCGGCAGCAGTGGCATCGGCAAAAAATGGCGGTGACGGTGGAATGGCGAGGCATCGGAGCAATGGAGCAAGGCAGCAGAGTGACAGAGGCAGAGATGGAGGTGGAGCCATAGAAGGACGTGGTGACATGCGCAGGTGCAGCGGAGCCGGATCGGACGTTAGCTGGGCTGTAAATCGACATGAACCACGCACTAGAGGAGCCCGCCTAGAAAGAAAGCCGCCAGACCGAAAAAGACCACGCCAGACACCGGGGATGCCAGGAACATTGGAGCCCCGACGCCCGAAAAAGACCGCCCAGGAACAAGCCGAGAACAGCGAGCCCTGCCACCTGGGTGCCGGTAGGTAGCCCCGACCCCTGTAAACATGTGGCCTTAGTTAGGGATAATTCGGAACTGTGTAAACTGCTCAGAGACCCTTCGGGGTTTGGAGCGGTATAGAAATCTAAAGTATAAATAAATAAATAAATAAATAAAATACTTTGCAGTACTTAGTAAAGCACGAATAAAAACAATTACAAAATGATCATTGTGTTTGTGGTGAATCAAGGATTGTCATTATAAGTTATCTTCTAATTTTGAGCTTCTCAACCAAACGAGTAAAAATAAAAATAAATGGAGTTCAAGCCAATTTTAAAGCTCTTTCAACTACTTGATGGCAAAAATATAAGGTGTGTGAACCAATTAAAGGTGCTTTGTGTGAGCTTCCTTCTGGGTCAGCAAAAGCAACTAGCCATAATGATGACCACTTGGCCATAATACTAGTAGAGGTAACCTGTCTATCTTGCTGTGCAATCCAGTCTAAGGTCTTGTCCAGTGAAAAATATTCCCATACTTTTAATGTGATGCAGACCACATAACTACTGAATTCTGCTGAAGAGATGAACTCTGCCTTGATTTTATCAGCATCTTAGTCAACTTGGGAGCACACAATTTATGATATATCACTGGGGCAATATTTCTTCAGTTTCATTTGTTGTGGGCATAGATGCTGATCAAATTTGGGCAGAAAAATATTATGGAAATACTGGGATAGAAATTTTTTAAATTGTACATGATAAGATTCTGCTGAGCTTTCTGAGAACCACTGGTCACAACCAGCACAGACGTGGATGTTGAGTTCTATGGAGCTTCACCTCACATAACTATGTGTCACCCTGGGGCCACTGTCTCCACGGTATGCTCTGTAATGCCCCCTAATACACTGGAGCTACTGAAACTATAATGATGTGGACATTGAAGTATTATGTTATTTAATAACCTTTTGTGATCTTTCTAGTGTAAAGGACATTAAATATCAAGTTATGCACTTTTTTCCCTTCAGTGTCCTATGACTGTATCTGTCATGTTGGATAACTTGCTGATTAATGAAACCTAAAAGAATGCTGAAAAATTGTGTTCACCATATTGATCACTCACTGACATTTACAGCCTCAAACAATATACCTGTGGAAAAAAACTGCAGTTGCGTTATCAAGTAGCACACATACTACTAAAGAAACTGAATTCTATATGTGGAAATGGGGTCTGTGTACTCATTTTATTTGGTTTAATCTCATTTCGTGGGGTCAACTGCAGAAAAGTTAAGGGATTTCTGCAAAAAATACCAAAGCATGTTGTCTAAATTTATTTATTATTTTATTTTATTTTTGAGATTTCTATCCTGCCCTACCTCACAAGCAGACTCAGGGCGGCTTCCTACATGTCAAAAAACCAATAAAATCATCTCATTAAACAGTAGTACAATTTAAGCATCAGTTCATAGAGAGTAATATTAAATACCAATTTAAAATACCAAGTGGCAGCTCAGCGATTCATTTGAGCCCACTGTATGTTGAGCTCATGCCAGGGGGTGGGGGTGGAGGATCGCTCTATCTGAGTCCATCAGTCACTCCTGGCACCCATGATGGAGCACTTGAAGCAGGGGAAGCAGTGTTATTAGATGTTTGCCACCTCAACCAAAGGCCTGGCAGAACAAGAAGAAGAAGAAGAAGAAGAAGAGATTGGATTTATACCCCGCCCTTCACTTGGAGTCTCAGAGCGGCTTACAAACCCCTTTCCCTTCCCCTCCCCACAACAGACACCCTGTGAGGTGGGTGGGGCTGAAAGAACTCTGACACAAACTGCTCTTTTTCAAGGACAGCTGTGCCAGAGCTTGTGACTGACCCAAGGTCACATCAGCAGCTGCAAGTGGAGGAGTGGGGAATCAAACCCGGTTCTCCCAGATTAAAGTCCGCACACTTAACCACTACACCAAACTGGCTCTCCATTTTACTGGCCCTGTGGAACTGCAGCAGTTCCTGCAGGACCCTGATCTCGATCAGGAGCATGTTCCACCAGGCCAGGACCAAGGCTGAACAGGTTCTGGCCCTGGTCAAGGCAAGGCAGACATCTTTTGGGGCAGGGACAACTAGATGGTGCTGGTCTGAAGAGCACAAGGCTCTTCGGGGCACATACAGGGAAAGACAGTCCCGCAAGTATGCTGGTCCCTGACCACATAGGGCCTTAAAGGTTAATACCATAACTTTGAAACTGATTTGGTACTCAACCAGCAACCAATGCAGCTGGTGCAGCACTGGCTGAATGAGTATGTACACAGGCATTCCAGTAAGCAGGTGCACAGCCGCATTTTGTACCAGTTGATGGTTCCAGTTCAGGTTCAAGGGTAGTCCCATGCGGAGCAAGTAGCAGTAATCAAGTCTGAACATGATCATTGTATGGATCACTGTCACCTAGTCCCAGGATGAAAGGTAGGGAACCAGTTTCCTGGCCAGCCAAAGGTGGTAGAAAGCTTATCAGGGAACATTAGTGACCTGGGCCTCCATAGAAAGGGAGGCATCGAGGATCACTCCCAGACTCCTCACCATTGGCACCGATGTCAATGGCACCCCACCAAGGGTCGGGAGTTGGATTTCTGAACCCATCCCCCACAACTCAGGAACAGGACCTCTATCTTAGTTGGATTAAGTTTCAGCTGGCTCTTTTGCAGCCAATCAGTCACAGCCGCTAGGACCCTAGCCAAAATGTATGGGGCAGAGGCCGTCCATCTGTCCATCAGCAGATACAGCCGAGTGTCATCAGCATAGTGATGACAATGCAGCCCGAACTCCCAGATTAACTGGGCAGGGGACGCATATAGATGTTAAAAAACCATGCAGAAAGAAGAACAGCCACTGCAAGGCAGTTCCCCATATCCCCACATCAGTGAGGCAGTGGGTCAGAAGGTCATAGTCGACTGTAGCAACAGCAATGCCAACCTTCCTCAATCCAGATGCCTCCTGAGGTTGTCTGTGAGGGCAACCAGTGCAGTCTCCATCACATGGCCCAGGAGAAACCTGGACTGAAATGGATCCAGGATAGAGGAGTCATCCAAGAACACCTGGAGCTGCTAGGCTACTGCTCTCTCAACTACTTTGCCCAGGAACAGAAGGTTTGATACTGGGGAATAGATGGCTAGAACCACAGGGTCCAAAGATAGTTTCTTCAAGAGCAGCCACACTAATGCCTCCTTGAGGCACTCTGGGAACATCCCTGAGGATAGGGACAGGTTGATAATATCTCCCAGAGGAGCCCGAATTCCATCTCCACAAGCTTTAACAAGCTGAGATGAACACAGATCAAGGAAGCAAGTGATGGGCTTGAACATGCTCAGTCTCTTCTAGGAGTCACAAAAGTTGAGACTGATAGAGCAGGATTGAAAAAAGGGGAAACAAAAAAGGAGGGTAAACCATATTGGACAAATATCACTAATTCTATCTGTCATTTCACTATTATTTCCCTTTCCTCATCTTTCCAATGATTCACTGTGAATTTTTGTGAACCACAACCATTTGAGTGGAGGGGCTCGTGATAAGATATTTAGACTATTTCAGTTGTAAAGTCCCAAACAATATAGTGTCCTGCAGCAGTGGTGGTGTGGAGGATCTATTCTACCAGAGAAATGTTGACACCCCCCCCAAAAAAAATCCTTACATAAAAAGACAACGTTTTGTGATTATTTTAAACTGTAGTTAAAAGCCACTGATGGTTTGTTGTGAGGTGGAATAACAGACTTCACTTGGTCTGACTCCTTGTACAAATGTGCAAGGTGAGGGTGAATCCATTGGCTTAAGTCCCATGGATCATTTATTTCAGTCTTGGATCATTTCTGTCAATCTTTTCTGTCAACTGAGATTTTCTTCACCCCCCACAGCAGCTGAAATTGCTTCCTGAATAAGGAGCATGAAGAGAGAGTCAGAGGTCTGCAGTCAGAGGGAGAAATCAGCCCACCCATCCCCTGCTGCTGTAAGCAGAGAATTCTACCAAATCTGATATATTAAATGGAACTTGTCACTGCCAAAGTCTGTGTTCTACAGCAGCAAAGGCAAGAGCTGTAACCAACACCAGAACTCCTTTACTATACAGATGTTATTTTTTTCCTTGTAGGCTTCAGTTTCATTTTACTGCCACTCTCAAATAAGTTTTTAGCATCTGCATTACTGCCATGTGAAAGCAATCACGTCACAAATGAATGAATAGCAATAACAGGAAATGGTGTTATTCTATATCACTTCTTCCTCCACTTTCCCTCCACAAACAAATTGAAAATGTATGTTTTGAGATCTCTCCCCCCGCCCCGTCCTCATTTTTATTAAATTCAGCTAATTCTCTTCTAACTATACTGGACAAGACATTGTGTGTGTTATGTGCCGGCAACTCTCTTGCTCAGGTCCTGAAAACTGTAGGCCATGACTGCCTTTGTTGAGTCAATCCACCTCATGTTGAGTCTTCCTCTTTTCCTGTTGCCTTCAACTTTTCCTAGCACTCTTGCCTTCTCATAATATGATGGAGGTACAACAGTCTTAGTTTAGTCATTTAAGCTTCTAAGGAGAGTTCAGCCTTGATTTGATCTAGAACCCACTTGTTTGTCTTTTTGGCAGCCCATGGTATCTCTAAAACTCTCCCCCAACACCACATGTCAAATGAATCAATTTTCTTCCTGTCGGCTTTTTTTTCATTGTGCAACATTCCCACCCATACATAGTAATGGAGGATACCATAGTATGAATTATTTTGATCTTGGTCTCCTGAAACACTTCCTTAGACTTAAGGATCTTCTCTAGTTCCCTTGCGGGTGTTCTTCCAAGTCCAAATCTCCTTCTGATTTCTTGGTTGCACTCTTCCTTTTGGGTGATGATAAAGCCAAGGAATAGATTTTTTTTAAATTTCAATTTCTTTATTGGAGGTTCTAGCAGGGGAGCACAGCTATTGTATATCCTAGACTGAAGAACGGTACACTCCTTCTATCTGGGATGGTTGTCCTCTTTGACTGAGTGTGCAGCTTCGGAAGGGTTTCATGGAATGGTGAGGGAGGTAGGGGACACCCGCCTAGCCAGCCAGATCAGCCGAATCAACCCTGGCAATCAATGGGATGACAGATGGCACAGTCAGATCACCCTCACATCCAATTTCTTTATTGTTAACCTTAAAGTTGTGTAATTCCTCAGTAGTCACTGCTTTTTTTTTTTTTGATATTCAGTGAAATCCTGTTTTGGCACCTTCTCCTTTAACAAGATATTGGGGATCCACAATTGGTTCTCCCATCCCTTTAAATTCCTGTGGTATTTTCTCTACTGTAGTAAATAGCAGGTGAGAAGGGAGATTTACACTGAAAAAAATAGTGGAGGGGAAAGTTTCAAATTATATTTCCCAGTCCTATATCTGGTTTTCCATTATGGCTAATAATAACAGAAAGTTAAAGAGACAGAAGAAATGATGTTGGATTTCCAACACGATATTTAATTTGGCATCGAGAGTGCAATCCTAAACAGAGCTACACCCTTTTAAACCCATTAACCTCAGTGGACTTAGAAGGGTGTAACGCTGTTTAGGATGACACCATTTATGTATTAACATTATAAAACCATCTCATAATGACTCCATAACACCAAACTATATTGCTAGCTAATGGAACCTCATAACTTTCGGTTCCAACCTTTTTTTCATCAATTACAACTCCTAAGTATTGATGCAAACTGAATGTAGCATCTTTGACTGCAGAATCAAAAGGGGATACACTTGATGCCAACTGAGAACTATATTTATCCCAGGTAAAAAATATTCAAATGGAAAAGAAAAAAACCCGTAATGCCTTTTTTTGCTTTGATTTCCCCCTCCATATTAATGAATTTAATATTAAGTAATCAGCAGTAAGAGATGAACACTTTCTCCAAAAGCCAGGCTAACGGCAGTAGTAATTTATATGCATGATAAATATTACTGTATATGTAGGATGCCAATCTCTGTTTCCACACCTGTAATACATTCTTCTGATTTCTTGGCTTTTTATTATCCCCTAATAAACTCAGGCATGGTATGCAATTCTCTTGTTGGACACTATGATTGGAATATATATTAACAAAAAAAAATGAGTTTGGGTAATGTATTCATCTTGACCACATCAGTTCTCCCTATTAAAAGAATATTTAAATGTGTTCATACCCATCCTCACATTCTTAGATAAAGATACCAGGAATGCGGAAAGCTTATGAGCCCAAAGACAGCAGTGTTAGCTTTCCAGGGAGATTGATGGCAAATAGCAGTTATGAACGGGCAAAACTTGGCAAGAGATCAAACAATATTCAAAAAGGAATAGGTTACATCATATATAAGGTACTTAACAGAGGAAATTTGTTTGACTGTTTCCAAATTGGGGAGGATTGTGGGTCGTCCTATCCAGAATTTAGCTGTGCCAGAATAGTCCCTGTAAAGTTATCAGCAGTTATTTTGGAGTAAATGCTGAATGCATACTAGATGGAACCAACTTGAAAGTTGGGGATAAATCCAAAGGTGGAGTTCTGGCAGTGTAATGACACTTTTGCTAACAGTATGGGTACATTTGTTGGTAGTAAAAAAAAGGGATGAGTTTTACTAATTCAACTGTTGATTGAATAGTCCCACATGATTTATGGGGGTGCCCTAGGAGTAGAATATGGGGCGTCTGCAGTGTGAGGTTACTGTTACTGTATTTTCCCTTCCACTAAATTGAAATAGAACTGAGGAGCAATTTGGATTAGGAGACTCGTGTGTGTGTGTGTGTGTGTGTGTGTGTGTGTGTGTGTGTGAGAGAGAGAGAGAGAGAGAGAGAGAGAGAGAGAGAGAGAGAGAGAGAGAGAGAGAGCTGACAAAAAAAACCAACTCCAAGTTTCCCGGGCAAACTGGCCTGGAGAAAAATTGCTTCCTGACCCCGAAGTGGTGATTGTCATTTCCCTGGGTGTGTAAGAAAAGGCCACAAGAACTCAGCACTGTTGCCACCCTGATGTGCCTAAGTTCACACAATCAGCATTGCTGTCAGATGGCCATCTAGCAGCTGTTTAAAAGCCTCCAAGGAAGGATATACATCTCCATTACTTACAGCAGAGAGTTGGGAGTGGATATGCCACACATATTTCAGCCCAAACCTTAATGTTTTTAGCTTAGTGGGGAGGGGAGTTTACAAGGCTGAATATGCAATGCTGCCAGGGGCCTTGATACACATTGGAATGTGCTCATGTTTGTTGCTGTATGACATGGGGACTTTGTGTCAGATATGCAATGAGGAGTTTTCTGCCTTTCCCACTTCTGCTTGTGATAAGACTACCAGGTGGGGTTGGAACCCTTGGGAGGGCTGGGGAGAGGAGACTGGCCAAAACAGGGATGCCACCTCCAGCTGAGTACCTAGTAGTGCCATCACCATATTGGGCAATGGTTTAGGATTTCCCAGTCCTCATTACTTCTGGGTACTCCCCTGGAAGGTATGTCATGGCATTGTGCAATGCTGTTTCTCCCCCCTCCCCTTTTGTGCTCCCACTGCTCTGTTCAATGCCAGCAGGGACTCTGCTCACCACAGAGTCACTTTGGGCCCTGTTGCGAATATCATTCATGTGGCTAGCTGTAATTTTCACAATGGTGTGTTTGAGGGAAACTCTATGGGAAGGACTGAAACCCTTCTCCCCAAATGCCACAATTAGAAGCAGAAAAGAGCTGACCTGAACTGAAGAGCCACAAAGCTGGAGAGCCGGTATGGGGTTGTGGTTAAGAGCATCAGACTAGGATGTGGGAAACTTGGGTTTGGATCTCTTGTTGTGCCAGGGGAGCATGCTGGGAAATCTTGGGCCAGTCATACTCCCTCAGAATAAAATGTGAGGATTATGAGGATAAAATGGAGGAGAGGAGAACGATATAAGCCACTTTGGGTCTTCATGGGGGGTGGAAAGGTAGGGTATAAGTGAATTGAGTCAATCAATAAAACTCCCATAACATGTCTGATGCTAAGGCATCCTGTCAGCCAGCAACAAGCATGCAGACTTGCAATGAATCACAAGGATGAGATGCCGTGCTTGAAGAAGTGCAGCACCTCATCCATGTGCTATCTGAATATTATTGGCCTTCTTTTGTATTTATGTAGGAGTGCTGCTATTGAGCCCTCAAGAGCCAATTTCCTGCTCTTTTGCTTTTATCACTGTTAGGGCTTTCAACTGCTCCTAACTTTCTGTTTCCATGGACCCATGGAGTACATTCGCCCCCATCCTCAGGAGTGTTTACAGCTTCATGTTGTTCTGCATCCCTAGGGAGTCCTCTTAGTATGCAGAGCACCCCATGTGGTCCACGGGTGGACCTCTTAACAGTGCCTTGTTGGTTTGCCCCCGGGGCCACCAAATTGATCATTAGAGAACATCATTAACAATCATCCAACCAAAAAAAAAATGCAATTTGGAAGTGGAAAATGTTAGAGTGGTGATTAGCTTAAAGTGGATGAGAAGACCTCATAGCAATTTGACATCTCCCGTTTCCATAATTCTGCAAATGAAAATTCAGACCATTTAATGCCACTAATTTCTGCACATTCTTTTTCATTAGAAGTGTTTAAGTCACCTTTGGAAAAGTGGGCTGTCAAGCTGCTCCCATTAGAAAGGGCAAGCATCACCTGAATGTAGCTGCTGTGGGGAAAAATAAATGTGTTGACATGTTATTTTCATTTCTTTTGCTGCTCTCCGGGGGAAAAAAAATGCTAAATTTTCTGCCATTGCATTTCAGAGGAAACCTATTTACCAGTGACACAATTTCATTATGCTCCACCTGGCACTTTTCTTTGCCAGTATTTTCTTCTTCTTCCTTCACATCCCTTTTAAGCAGAACGAAGCATTTGGTGGCGAACATGGGGTTCTCGGCTCATTGTTAGCGTGGGCTGCCAACTCCAGGTTAGGAAACTCCTGGAGGTTTGGGGACAGAGCCTGGGGAAGGTGGAGTTTGGGAAGGGGAGGGGTATAATACCAGGGAGTCCATCATCCAAAGCAGCCATTTTCTCCAAGTGAATTGATCTCCATAGTCTGGAGATGGTTTGTAATCCTGGGAGATCTCCAGGCCCAACGTGGAAGCTGCCATTTGTTGCTGTACACAATCCCAATGTTGTGAGGTTGGCATGTGCAAGCCTGAAACAACAGACAGTGTGTGTACATGCAGACACTTTCAGAGGTTCAGAGATGTCCAGGCCAATGCTCCCTCTAAGCTGTGGAGTCTTGTGAGCAAAAATTCTACTTTATGAGCTACTGGCATTAGAGTTGTGAACGAGCAATTTGGCTGCTGCATAAATCAGTTTGCTCTGGAGCCCTCCTTCCTGAGCTAAGACAAAAATGTGTGAGCCGGAGGCTAAAAAACTGTGAGCTAGCTCACACTAACTCAGCTTAGAGGGAACACCGGTCCAGGCCATCTCAAGCTTTTGAGACCCCAGACAGTGCAAAAAAAAAAAAAAAGACTAAATGAGAGACTGTCTAACATTTTGGGCCAATCATGATGGGCAATAAAAACAAGTTCTGAAACTTATTGACTGCTGAAAATTTCATACCTCCTTGTGGCCCAGGCCACCCTGGTGTAGTGGTCAGTGTCAGACTACAATCTGGGAGACCTAGGGTGAAATCCCCACTCTGCCATGGAAGCTTGCTCGGTCACACACTCTCAGCCTCACTTACACCACAGGATTGCTGTAAAGTTGTCAGGGCTCCCCAGGCCACCAGCAAGAGAGGTAGGGTTGCCACACCCAGGTTGGGAAGCTTCTGGAGATTTAGGGATGGAGCTTGGGGAAGGCAGGGACCTCAGTGGGGTGCAATGCCATGGAGCCTACCCTCCCAAGCATCCATTTTTTCCAGGGGAACTGTTCTTTAGGCTCTGGAGATGAGCTGTAATATTGGGGGATTCCAAGGTTCCATCTGGAGGTTGGCATCCCTAGGTTGTTGTGAGGATAAAATGGGGGAGAAGAGAGAGCCGTAAGCTGCTTTGGGCCCCCATTGGGGAGAAAGGCAGGACATAAGTGAGGTAAATAAACAAATGACTGCTCTATCTCCTCTTGTGATTGTCCCTGTGTGTTGGTAGGGGTGTTTAAATTTTCCACCATTCACTGTTTTTCTTTGGCTTTGCCTCCTAACTGGAATTTTGAGATGCTGGTCAAAAGGGGGAAAGATCCAAGAGAAAGATGCTGTTATGTCTTAGGGCTGGAATATTCCAGGACTGGATACCAGAGACTGGCTGAACTTGGAGCTCAAGAACAATACCCACCAGAACTCTGGAGGTGACCACTGAGAAACTAATGTTATATAAATAGCCTATCGTTCGGATTTGGGGGTACTTGGGTGTGGGTTTTGCATGCTATTTAAACAGGGCTGTTGCCCTGAGGTTTCAGTCTTGTATCTGCTGAATCACTTAATAAAGTAGAGCTGTTCACGGTAATGCATCTTGAACCCAGTATTTAACAGATGCTTAACTTGCGGAACTGGCAGTGCCTTGCCCTGTTCTGTGAATCAGGAACCCACCAACCACAGGCTGATGAACTGATCTTTGGACATCCGCAGTGAAAGCTAGAAAGTGTAAACAAGAGCCATTCATTCTTCTGTAGTTTCCACCTTTAAAGTAAAGGTAAAGGTTCCCTTGCTCGAAAGCCAGTCGAATCCGACTCTAGGGTTGCGGTGCTCATCTCCGTTTCAAAGCCGAAGAGCCAGCGCTGTCTGAAGACGTTTCCATGGTCATGTGGCCGGCATGACTAAACACCAAGGTGCACGGAATGCTGTTACCTTCCCACCGAAGTGGTACCTATTTATCTACTTGCAATTTCTTGCTTTCAAACTTACACACAGCCAAAACCAGACTTTAAGCAGAAGCCGGTGACAGAATGTGCAGTGGAGCAGCATTATTTTTTGCTGTTTCAACAGCCGTTGGCATTTTTATAACTTTGAACTACATAACAATGCCTTTTTTTTCACTGAGAGTTTTGTATTTAATAAGCCTTAATAAGCTGATTAATTCTGGGAATGAAAAATACAAGTGCTTTCTCTCAGCAAGATGCGGTGTTGTTTCCATGAAAGGGGAAATATTACAAGAGCAGTTGGATACACATACAGTGCATGAGATAGCATCTGGTAGAGGGGGGGGGAAATGTGTGGATAATTAAATGATCAGGGAAAGTATAGCACAATTAGAATATTGATGAAAGACATGATTTAATAAATACGGTACATTAATGGGAAAACAAGCTCTCTCTGACAGAAGTACATTAATCATGGCAGGGTTTGAACAGGTGCAGGGTTGCCAGCTCTGGGTTCGGAAATACCTGGAGATTTAGGGGGTGGAGCCTGAGGAGAGTGGGCTTTGGGGTAAAGTGCCCTAGATTCCACCTTCCAAACTGGCCATTTTCTCCAGGTGAACTGATCCCAGGAGATCTCCAGCTATCGCCTGGAGGCTGGAAATCCTAGAACAGAACCAATCAATCAATCAGTTTATTACAGTCAAAGACCCATCAAACAGCATACAGAGTCAAAAACAGTCTCCAGATTGTCATAATGCATTACAGAGAAAGAACTTCTCAAGGAGTATTAAGGAGGTGCTTGCGCTTTATAATTGCAATAAAAAGAAATTTAGCAACATTCCTTGAAATAGCCGTGGATTTATCCTCCAGTAGGTGTTTCAGCAAAAGTTCCTCGGACTGACTTTGCTGGTGGCCGATAAGCAGAGGTGTCCTCTGTTCTTTGGCAAACTGATTGGCAGGCCATTTGCCACTGGAAAGCTGCAGAGGAGGACAGTTGGCTCTGCTATTTAACCAGCCTGCACCCAGTGCTGATTACATAGAGACATCTTTCAAAAACTCAATTAAATTGGAATGAATCGATTTGAACAACTGAATTCAGCAGGATGGATTATCTTACACTGGAGGACCCAACTTGAACTGCCAATGGCTTTTGAACAAGTTCTTTGGGTGAAGTTGACCCATGCATTGTTCTATGTCTAGACAGCCAGTTTGGGGTAGGGGTTAAGAGCATGAACTCTAATCTTAGTTAGATTAGATTAGTAGTTGTTTAATGGCATTCAGTTCTGTTAGTAGCAGGGAAATTAGATAGATTGTCTGTTGCACCAGGATTGGACTCTGGCTTCACCTGCAATCCGGTCATTGGTGGTCTGAAGCTCAGCAGAGACCGACCTGTGTGACATGCTTGGCCAGTATATTCCGGTGCTCTTGGGGAGGGGGAAGTTTTGCGGTGGGCCTAGGCAGGTTAGTAAGGGAAGGCCGCGGAGAAACAGAATAGCTCGGCGCCCTTCCAGCCTACGGCCCATCCCAACGGTGGCTGGCAGTGGGGCCAGGATTTCCAACCCCCCTCCGTCATTGGTGTTGTGCAATGCCAGGTCCATTAACAGCAAGACTGCAGTCCTTTGGGATTTTGTGGTAGAATAACATGTCAACCTGGCATGCAGCAGCTGAAGCAAGAACTGAGATGGCTAGAGAGACGGTGGCATCGTTTTGCCTGCCCTGTGGCAGCGCTGTCAAAGATCGAATCATACTAAACAATTGGGCCAGGCGTAAGCTCACAGATGCAATCTTGGTCACATAGAAATCTTTCTTAGCGGCCTTGACTGCCAGCTCATAGGATCTCATAAACGTCCTATAAGATGCTCTTGATGCCTCGTTGTGAGCATGATGCCACTGCTTGTGTGACCTTGGGTCAGTCACAAGTTCTCTCAGGGCTGTTCTCTCAAGAGCAGTTCTCAAGACAGCTCTCTCAGCTCCACCTACCTCACAGGGTGCCTGTTGTGGGGAGAGGAAGGGAAGGAGATTGTAAGCCGCTCTGAGACTCTGAGTGAAGGGTGGGGTCTAAATCCAATCTCTTCTTATTTATTATTGTATTTATTTTATTTGTATCCCGCCCTCCCCGCCATGGCAGGCTCAGGGTGGCTTACAGAATATATATAAATATGAAAACAACGAAATATGTTAAGACACAAAAGTTAAATTAAAAGTATAGCATATAAATTTAGATTTCAAGGAACATAAATATTCTTCTCTCCTCTCTCTTTTCTCTTCTTAGATAAGATAATATTTTTGTATACTGTGGAGATGCAGCTTTGGTTTAGATTTTTTTTAAAAAAATCTGAGTGGCAGGGCTGGCATCAGCATATGCTGAGACAAGGCAGCTGCCAAGGCCCAGATTCTCTGCCAGGGTCCACTATTGCTGATGTTGAGATGAGGCAGCTCTTTTCATAGCAACATGCTTCTTTATTGAATTTCTGACCCAAAGACACAGGCTCAAACAGGAGCCAATTTATACTTGTAAAAACCACACCCACCATTCACAACAACCAATACAAAGTAGGCAGCTAGGGTCCTTCATTTGCATGAACTATATGCAAAGTAACTATTTACAGTACAGCTATTGGATATAAGGAAACAAATATGATTGGCCGTTACCGGCAACACAACCAATAGCCTTGAAGGCCTTTGGAG
>NW_015167554.1:794032-867956 GCF_001447785.1 Gekko japonicus
TACAGGGTGGTTGTAGTAGTAACAAGCAACCTTTTCCCAGCTTGAGTCAGAACGGATTTGCCTAAAACATGTGAATTGCTGCTCAAGTCATCATGTGGAAAGTTCCTTTCCCCGTGATGACCTTACTCCTCGTGATGACCTTACTCCATCGAAATGAAGTTGTCGGGAATCATTTGCAAGCAAATGCTCAAAGGATTATAGAGTCTAGATTTCTTTTCAGACTTGTTTACCCCTACTGTAAACTACAGTTCAGTTCCTCTCTCCTTACGGGCCTCAGATGCCTGTATTTGAAGATAAGTGTTCCATTGAAATGGGGGAAAATATTAATTAACTTTCCACAGCAAACGAGCTGCTTTAGATCTTGGGGCACACAATGCAGCAGTTAGCAGTTTATGACAGGAGAGGCTTAACGGCGATACCAAAATGGGGCCATCTGTAGTCGTGAGCCAATTTAAGGATTTGAACACAATGGGAATGGGAAGGAACAGTTAACAATCACACTGCTGAATGGCTCGATGGAGCTAAATGTTGCATAGCGTGTTTTCTGTTTTTATTTTTGCAATGCTTCGCCGTTCAAATTAATTAGTGACATTCCAGAATGAAATAAAATATTGCATGCAAAATGCATCGCTCCAGCACCGTTGAGTAGGGAACGTCCTCACCCCTTGAACATAAAGTCAGAGCAAGCAATGTTTGCCAGGGTGCGATGCTAACTGTCATGTTAAAAATTAATTCAGTCATTTTACATTTTTAATCGACTGGGGGGGGGAGGTTTCATACTTTCTGCTGTAATGGGATGCTGCACAAATGCCTAGTTAAAATTAACTTTGGCCCCGGTCACATGGGAGGCTTTCATCCACGAGAGGGACAGATCGGGAGCACAGCAAGTGGGCGCGATCACACCGCAACATCTGGGAAGCGGCGCGCACTCGTCCCCGATCTGTCTCTTCTGGCCGAAGATGTGGATTAAAAAACCCCTATAAAACACTACTACTTACCTGAAAATCTGCAACAGGGGCAGCCGTGGGATCGCTGGCGTGCCCATCTCTGGCAGCATGCGAGGCCCCAGCCAAACTGCACAGGCGCGCACATGCACAGCGAGCTGCCTCGCTCACCAATCTGTGGCTTCTCCCCCGGCATCTGATCGTGCCAGGGAGCAACTGCACGGTGGCTCGGGGGATGTGTCTGATCCCACAGCCGCACATCTCTTTTGATGCGGCTCAAAAAAGCCGCACTTCAGCCACACCTTTCCCCCAGTGTGACCGGGGCTTTTTTGTATCATGTTACGGGACATGAACAGTGACGTTTCCATGAGAAGAAGAAGAAGAAGAAGAAGAAGAAGAAGAAGAAGAAGAAGAAGAAGAAGAAGAAGAAGAAGAAGAAGAAGAAGAAGAAGAAGAAGAAGAAGAAGAAGAAGAAGAGGAGGAGGAGGATTTATACCCCGCCCGAGTTTTCAACAGTCAAAGTTCCCTTTGTCAGATAATGGTGGTTAGAGATTCAGACTATTCATAGATATGGACTGAAGTCTCCACTCCACCATTAAACTTAATTAGGGTTGCCAGGACCCCCCTGGCCACCAGCAGGGGATGGAGGAGCAGTGTGGCCAGATCCAGGTCAGGAAACTCCTGGAGATTTGAAAATGGAGCCTGGGGAGTGCAAGGATCTCAGTGGGATACGAAACCATGGAGTCCACCCTCCAAGGCATTCATTTTCTCAAGGGGAACTGATCTCTGTAGTCGAGAGATGAGCTGTAAATCCAGAAGATCCCCATGTTCCACCTGGAGGCTGACATTCCTAAACTTAATAGATGACTTTGGGCCAATCATTCTCTGTCAGCCTACCCTGCCTCACAGAATTGTTATGAAGATAAAAAGAAGGTGTGAGAGACAGAATGGAAAGTTGCATTGACTCCATCTATTTATCTTCCATTTGAATCTACATAGTGGATTATATTGCTTGTTGTGGCCCACATTTGAACCAAATATAAGAAGGTTTTTAATAAGGTATTCATATAATAACCTGTTTCCTTTATATAAGCAATTCCATGATTGTTTTGTGGTTTACTTTGAGTTCACTGGACATTTTCTATCTTTCACTATCTGGTTTATCCTAGAACCAGGGAAGGTAGCTTGTTGCATGCATGTGAGCTTCATGGCCAAAGATTCTATATAAGAAAGAAAGCTAAATTTCAACCAACTCTGAAACTTTCTATGTATTCAGCAACTGTAACATTGCTAACTTCCTGAGACACATCTGAAAACAGAGATTTAGGGATGCCAGGACTTCCACTATAATGAAAGGCCCTTGCCATTTCCTCTTGCTGCCCGCTGGCATCTTGGGCACTGGCTGAAGGAAATGGGGGGATTGAAAGTGCACTAGCACAATGCCAGCATGCTTACATCGCTGCAGGTTTTTTTAAAAAAAGCATAAGTGACATAGGGGACTCTCTAGCATTTTGCAAAAACTTTATGGGAAAACCAGGCTCTGCCCCCAGATTCCTCCCAGGGTTTGGTTCTATGGCTTGGAACCCCTACAGAGAATGCTTGCAAGTGTTGTTGTGGTTAGTTATGAAACCAAAACCCATGCCTCATACTGGGCAGGAATAATTACCCCAAGAAATTCCAGTGCCCAAGTAATATCCAGAACAGCAAGGGCAATGGGAAAGGGGTTGTGGACAGGGCCGTGGACGGGAGGAGGCAGAATGGTTGAATGCCCACTGCCTCTACCAAAGGCCTGGTGGAACAGCTTCGTTTTACAACCCCTGCAGAACTGTAAGAGGTCCCATGGGGCCCTGATCTCAAATGGGCCAAAGACCAAGATTATGGAACACTGGACATAGAACAGTGTGTTCAGTTTCAGGATATCAATTTTTAAAAATTTCATTGTATTTATACCCCGCCCTCCCCGCGAATGGGCTCAGGCCGGCTTACACATATGTGATCTGCTTGAATCTTCTTTGGATAGTCAAGCCTCTTCTTCCCCCTAGTCTGCTCTGCACCATAAGATAAGGGAAAGCAAAACTAAAGCAACAAAAATGGTTGGCACCCAATAAGCCTGGCCCTGCCATAAACCAATAAGATTGTCAACAAGGAACATCTTCTGGTAGTGAGCAAGAACTGGACACACCTGTACTTGAAGACTGAGGAGGAAGGACAGGATAAGGTGAATAAAAGGCAGAGAAGAGTTAATGATATGGTGATGTCATCAGCCCTGCGGTGGTGGGGGGTAAAGACTGGCCTGGGCAGAGCTGTGCTTTCCATCATCAGAGCTGTTTTTGCATCCAGCCTTCAAACAGCTTTTTAAACACAAGGTAGATTTAAACATAGCTTGGAGGGTCCATGAGGATGAAAATGTCTATATAGTAGGTAGCGATGACCAATGCTTCCTCTAAGCTGTGGAGTCCTGTGAGCAAAAAATTGTACTTTGTGAACTGCTGACATTAAAGCTGTGAGTGAGCAATTTGGCTGCTGCATAAATTAGTTTGCTTTGGAGCCATCCTTCCTGAGCTAAGACAAAAATGTGTGAGCTGGAGGCTAAAAAACTGTGAGCTAGCTCACACAAACTAAGCTTAGAGGGGACACTGGCCATGATTTACAGAAGCAAAGTTTCCCACTGCCCAAAACCATGCCTCCCAGTAACAGCTTGGGTTGAAGTGGGGATGTGTGTGGTGGGAGGAGGAATTAAAAAAAATTGACTTCCCTTTTGCCAACAGAAGACACGTTTTGATCCACCCCTCTGACAATTATGGAATGTTCTAGGATTCGTGTCTATGGAGCTGCCCAGATTTGCTGGGCCTCTCCTTTGCCCTTTGTACACTGTGAGTATAACCTACAAAATACCCAACACTGTCCCATGGTTGTAGCGCATAGGAGGATATTACTAGTGGTGGCCAAATTTGTCCTTCATTATAGTCCTTTACTATCGATGTTCACATTGAAGGATTCCAAACAAACAAAGGGTCCCAGGTTTCCCTCAACATAGGGCAATTCTTTCAAAAGGAAGATTATTAGCCTACAGTTGTAAGGGAAGCAACAAAAAGTTTATTGTACAGACCTTTTGCATTGCCTGGGATATGTGCATTAAAAAAACCCCTCTGGATTTTTGTTTCTCATTTTCTTTATTCATTCAGTAATCAACAATCAACATCTGGTGTCATTTATCTTCATTTTCTTAAGTCTGCTCAGCAATGGATAGGGCATTGCTGTTCCTAAGCTGTTTGGCAATCTTTGTCTGACATTGTTCGTTATTGTTTCTCTTTCATCACGTCACCAATCTCTAGCTGATTCTGTTTGTCTCCGCTCACAATATGATTCTTTTGGCAATTGTCATTCAATATCATTAGTCTTGGCTCCAGCTGTTCGCAGGGTGCACTGTAGCATGCTGCTTTTGGGTCACCTGTCATAACTGGGGTAAATGAATGTCTTGACAAACACTGGACTAATTAAAAACAACAATGATATGAGCCTATGATGTCATTGTGTATTCAGTTTAGGCTTTTGGTCCATCTAGTTTGATTCTGTCCAGTCAAAGGTTCTTGAATGCATGAAGATGAGGGCTTTGCTGCAGATTGATGCCAGGGACTAAGACTGGGGATTACTATATGCCACCACTAAGGACAGCCCATCCGAGATTACTGCTGGTCCATTAGATGACAAGGGTGTGAGAAGATTGCAGAAAGAGGATAGTGAGATTGTGAACCTTTGCTTTTACCTTCAACTGTGAAAGATGTTGGGCAGATGTGTGTCCCTGAACCATATTTTTCAGGTGGGAAGAACAAGTGAAACAGAAGTGGCCAAAGAAGTTCTCCACCTAATTAACAAATTAAAAACAAAATATATTGTAAATTTCAGATGATGCACATCCAAGAGTTCTTTAAAAAAACTCTTTGGACTTCCAAAAAGCATTTGTCAATGTGCCTCACCAAAGGCTTTGGAGTAAATGTATCAGTCATGGGATAATGTGTCCTCTCATGGATGGACAACTGGTCTGAAAACAGGAGGCAGAAGGTGGGAATAAATGGATAAAGTCTGAAATACAGGGAAGTGAGCAGTAGAGCCACACACACACACCGGTGTTAGTACCAATATTATTAGTTTATTAATAAATGAACTGGAACTGTGAGTGAGCAGCGAGATAGTGAAGTCTGAGAATGACACCCAATTCTTTTGGATGGTTAAAACCCAAGTCAGTTTTCAGGCAATCAGAAAATGACCTTTTTAGACTAGGTGAAATGGCAGATTAAATTCAATGTAAGTAAATGCGAAGTGATGCAAGCAAAAATATATATCCTTATTTCACATACTCACTGATACAGTCTGAACAGTAGTAACCAAATGACCTCGGGGTTCTGGGGTGTAGCTCACTGAAAACATCAGTATGCAGTGGCAATAAACATGGTAAAATCATGTTGGGAACCATCTGGAAAGGAGCTGAGAATGACACTATCGGCATTGTAATGCCTACATGTAAGTTCATGAGGTGGCCACATTTGATATGCTGTATACAGTTCTACTACCCATATCCCAAAAAGCGCATTGAAGAGGTTGATAAAGTGCCACAAAGGACAACCAAAATTTTCATGAGATTGGGGCATCCATCCCATGTTGTGAGTCTAAAAGATCTGGGGCTTTTGAGTTAGAAAGAAGGCAACGGAGAGGTGAGATGATAGAAGTCTATGTGCTATGCATGGTGTACAGCAAGTGGATGGAGATAGGGGTATGCACACAAAAAATTCAGGATTTTTTGGATTCAGGTATATTGGACTGGAAAAAAAATATTGGTATTCGCAATATTCCTGAATTTCAACAGCAGTATGGTATTCGGATTGAGGATTGTTCAGTCGGTGGGGAATCTATCCAGAGGTATGGAAGGCCATTTTTTGAGGTAAGGGCACCAAATTTGCAGCATAGCTGCTGATGCCTCCCTCAGGAGAACTCCCAAGTTTCAAAAAGATTGGACCAGGGGGTCAAATTCTATGGGCCCACAAAGAAGGGGCCCCATCCTCCATTGTTTCCAGTGTGGTAAAAATCTAAAAAAAAAAAAAAAAGCAAGGGCAAAACAGAAAATCTCTGCAGTAGAAACTGAAGGGGGGATTTTTGCAATGTACAAAATGCCCAACAAAACCCAGTGCCACTGTAGCAATGCCAGCTCAATGGATCCAAGCAAGGGGGGGTTGCATATCCATCAGAACACTCTGAAGGTGTTTAAAGGGACTGTGATCCCTTTAAACACCCTTTAATTGCAGCTATCTGGCATTAAAAAATTCCTGGATAATTCCAAATATTTCCAGGGTCATCTAAAATCAGCTGTACCGGATAGCCAAAACAATCCTCAACTGTATATTTGGCTGGAAAAGATAGCTGAAAATACCAATAAAGTGGTTTTTTGGCTCGGCTATACCAAATGCACACCCCTAGAGAGAATTGTTTCTCTCTCTCCTGTAATACTAGAACTCAGAATCACCCCATGAAACTGATTCAAGACAGAAAAAGAGAGTACTACTTCATACAATAGGATTTCCATGAGGAACTCACTGCCATGAGGTATATTGGTGGCCACTGGTTTAGATATATTTAAATAGTGAGGATGTACTGATTAATGAATATCGCTGGCTGTTAATGATGATAGGAAAGTGAGACTTCTGTGTTCAGAGGCACAATGTTTCTGATTGTCAACAGGTGAGGGGGGCTGTCATCTGAGAGTCCTACTTGTGGACTTTACAGTGTTATCTGACTGGTTGCTGTTGGAAACAGAATGCAGGTCTAGATGGACCATCAGTTTAACCCAGCATTCAACAGAGAACAGGCGGTAAAGCAAAATGCTAATAATTTTGCCTACTTTGTTAATGAAGGAAAGCAGCTGAGAATTCAGGCACAGAGTAAATTAGATAGCCCACCATTCTTGCTGTTCATGAAAACAGCAGGACACACACAGGCATACAGTAAATGTTATGGCAATATCTCGTATTCATTTGTCAAACACTTAAACTAAAAACCCTGTTTCCTGGATGAATAATTTGTTCCTTATTAATTATGAATTAAAAACTCTGTGTCCTTTGTGTTCGGCAACAGATCAGAATGGACCTCCTAGATAACAAACAGAAGGTGATATAAGTGGAAGGACGGCACCACAGCCAAAGGCAATCCACCAGTGTATTATGGAAGTGAAAACTATAAACAGCCTTTGCTGAATTTGCTAATAAATGTTAAACAGAGTTGAAAGGATTGAGAGGATTTTTTTTTAAGGGTGAAATTTGCTTTTTAAGATTTATTAACCCCTTTGGCAGTGTTTCAACCACATGTGATTAATAAAAAATAATCTCTCAGCAGTTCCACTATCTGTTGAAAAAAGAGCAGGAGGCATAACCTGAAGCAAGTTTGCTGGGCTTAGCCAGGACATTTTAATGATAAAGTTGAAATTCTAAAACAAAAGGCATGATTGTTTAAAAATAAAAGGCATGGTGAGGGGGTCTGTTACTCCCTGATCATGGTCTTCTGCTTGTATTTTAAAAATGCAAATATTACAATTGTGGGGTTTTTTTAAATACTTACATTGTAGTAGAGCATTTGGCAGCATTGTATGCATCCACATTCTAACATGGACCAATGAGACAACCTGTCTGCCTACTAGTGGATTGCACAAATAAACCTGAACAAATTAATCCGGCAGCCAATGATTATAAATATTGTGTGTTAAAAGAGTCCTATCTCTGACAGTCATTTGAGTTCATTTTACCATCAGTTTTATTTCATAGCTGTGCATTTTCACACAACATTGTGGGATCTGTAGTGACTCTCCCACCTCATCATATAATTTCCTTACTAGGGTTAGGTAACCGATGGGACAGTTATGGGTGGGAATATCGGGAGTGCAACACCAGCCGTGGCACCATGTCACTTCTGAATAAATATACACGGAATCAGATTACATTACATCAGATTGCATTACACATACACGGAATCAGATTACAAACTGAGAGCCAGTTTGGTGTAGTGGTTAAGTGCACGGACTCTAATCTGGGAGAACTGGGTTTGATTCCCCACTCCTCCACTTGCACTAGGCTGGATGGCCTTGGGCAAGCCGTAGCTCTGATAAGAGCTGTTCTTGAAAAAAGGGCAGTTTCTGTCAAGAGCTCTCTCAGCCCCACCCACCTCACAGGGCGTCTGTTGTGGGGAGGGGAAGGGAAAGTAGTTTGTAAGCCGCTCTGAGACACCTTTGGGTAGTGAAGGGTGAGGTATAAATCCAATCTTCTTCTTCTGGGGGAAAAAAATCAGAAGTGACATTGGTAGCACTAGGAATCTCCAGAAACTCTACAGTTTTACCGTGCATGCTTCAAATGTAAAGCACAGAATGAACATTTGACAGGCTTGTCTCATCCCATCACATTGTCTCCACAAATAATTTTCCTTTGCCCCCAAGTCATAGCTGACTTATAGGGTCCCCACTGGGATTTCAAAGCAAGAGAAACAGAGGTGGCTCACCACTGCCTGCCTCTGCATAGCAACTCTGGACTTCTTTGAGCCAGTTTGGTGTAGTGGTTAAGTGTACGGACTCTAATCTTGGAGAACCGGGTTTGATTCCCCACTCCTCCACTTGCACCTGGCTGGATGACCTTGGGAAAGCCGTAGTTCTGATAAGAGCTGTCCTTGAAAAAGAGCAGTTTCTGTCAAGAGTTCTCTCAGCCCCACCTGCCTCACAGGGTGTCTGCTGTGGGGAGGGGAAGGGAAAGGAGTTTGTAAGCCGCTCTGAGTGAAGGGCGGGGTATAAATCCAATCTCTTCTTCTGCTTCTTCTTCTTCTTCTTCTTCTTCTTCTTCTTCTTCTTCTTCTTCTTCTTCTTCTTCTTCTTCTTCTTCTTCTTCTTCTTCGTCTTCTTCTTCTTCTTGGTGGTCTCCCATCCAAGTCTTACCAAGGGCCGACCCTGCTTGGCTTCTGAGACGTCTGGCTAGCTTGGGCCATCTAAGTCAGGGCCTACAGATAAAGACATATCGTGTAATCTGATTCCGTGTATATTTATTCAGAAGTAAATCTCACTGTGCTCAGTAGGACTTGGAAACAACAGTCTGCATTTGCCCCCCCTCCCCCGACCCCATGTGCCCGAGGCTCATGCATTCCCACCTTTGCTTCCACAGATATTTTCCCAGAACAAAAGACAAATCCAAATTAACTTCAAATATCAATTGGGGAGAAATTTAGCAGAAGCTCTCCCTTACAGAACTAACAGGCAGAACCCTTGTAAAACTGTGCAACTCCAAGATGTTAGATTTATTGAAATTTATTGAAATGCTTAGCATTTTTGAAGGTCCATCTTGCAGTTTTCAGGAAGCGTCGATAGGAATGTGTCTTTAAACGGGAAAGTTTTAAAAGGCTGGGGGAATTTACAAGTCTTTTCTCATCTGGTGACAGTCAGCTATAAAGGCATGAAGTATTTTTTTTAAAAAAAAATGCTCTTAAATAGCCAGTACAATTTATATTGTCTTTCTATCAGTCACTTGCAATTGGTTCCTAAATCACAGTTGATCTTCTCACTTCCTCTTCATGAGAGGAAAATGCTTCACACATTTTAAAGAGATTTAGTAATTATGATTGTTCTGTCTGCCAGTAGTCAATCGAGGCTTACCCCATCACCAGCCAATGACAGAAGCCAGGAGTAGACTAGACTTATAACTTATCAGGAATATTCCTTTGTGGCTAGGGAGGAATGGCCCTGAAGAGTCACTGGGACACAGAAGTACCTGGAATTCATGGTGACCTCTGGTGACTGGGCCGTACTGGGGGTCTGGAGGATATTCTGAGAGGTGGCTCCCATTCAAATCCTGGTCAGGGCCAATGCTGCTTAGCTTCCAAGAGCTGATGAAATTGGGCTAGCCTGGGCTATCCAGGTCAGGGGTTAGGCTTGCCAAGTCCCCCCGGGGGGCGGGGACCCCGCCGGCGGTGGATCAGGCCCCGGGGGAACCCCACCATGACATGCGCATCACCCGGAAGTGACGTGACGATGCCGGGCACGCTGGGGGCAGGGCCACGGTCATCCGAGGGAAAACTCTATGAAGCGCGCACTCCAGCTGCACTCCAGCCGCCAGCAGGGAGTCCCCCGCTCCGACGAATTTTTGACTTGGCAACCCTATCAGGGGTATGCCATCTACCCAACACAAATAATATTGATTTACACTGATTTCTGTACTCTGGAGATCAGTTGTAATTCTGGGAGAATGCCAAGCCCTACCTGCTAATTTTAACGGGAATGAAACCAGCCATGCATTTCAGAGGTCCAGGAAGTACAGAGCATGTCCAGGCCTTCAGCTTAATTTGAGGTTCACAGTTTTTACTTCTTGCCTACAAAATGTGGGACAAGGTGGACTGTCCGCCAGCCAGCCACAATGTATGGCTGGTGTAGGCATTTGTCTTCATCAGTTACAAGTTTTTATGGCCTGAGCGACTTCTTTCTGTGCTCCGTTTACTTCATTATAGACCCAAGGGAATAGGGGGAAGTGGCTGTCTTGCTTTGCTCTTTTCTCTCAATCTTCCGTCACTGGAGTTTTTGAGAGACTTAGGGTTGCCGGGCAGTGCCTGGAAATTGGCAGGGGGGTTTACTGGTGGCAGGAGCCCTCACCAGCAAAAATGTTGTCACTAGCAGCACATTTACATCACTCCCCAAGCACCCAGAACTGATGTTAGTGCATTGCTGGGATGGGCAAAACTCTATTGTTAAACCATTGAGTTTTGCTCAAATACCAGAGCATCCCTGATGTTCCCTCGCAACATACTGACATCACTTCCAGGTGCACAGGGAGTGATGTGTACCAAGATGCTGCCAACATTCCCCCCATTCCCCACCTTTTTTCTGCAGCTGGCCAGCTGAGTGGTGGTGGGGAAGTGCCCAATAATGGCAGGGGGATACCCTGTCCCCAGCAGGGGAATGGCAAGCCAACACAGACTCAGGCATCTGACAGTGAGAATGGTGGGTACAGGGAGTACAAATAATCCCCAAAAGGTATTGTGAATCAAACTTTAATAGTAAGAAGTAAATCAGACATTAAGCATTCATATAATATGAGCCATTTGGGTGAGTTACAGTCTGTCCCAGTGCTCAGTGAGGCCCCAGATATGACACATTTTTGTAATCAAATGATAAGCACATCTCTGTTCAGAAGTATCATGTTAACCTCACCTAGGTATAGGTTGTCTAAGGAATCATTGCAGGTATGCCATTGGGGGGTGCTTTTTTAAAAAAAGTAAATATTTTTGACCGGTTTCTATGTGATTTGGCAAGAAAACCAATTAAAGTTTATAAAAGTTAGCATGGAAATGGTGCATAAGTTTTCTTTCCAAGAAATCAAATCCTTCTGGAGGGGGGATTAAGGTTGTAGCTCTTTGTCTACCGGGGCAAATTGTTGACTGAAAGTTCCGTGAGAATCTTCCTAGTTCTCTCTCCTTTTTTATTTTTACCTTTCGCCTACCTGATTGGCACTCATGACAGTATTTGCTACCTACATCAGAGCCTCGGGGGGGGGGGGGGGGGAGAGTGAGAATTGATGTGACGGCAAACCGATTGTTTCCTCTTGAGTCAGCATCCAAAACATCTTGTTGTCAACTACACAGTGATTTTGTTTGTACAGTATTATAATTGCCACTCTTTGTTATGTCTAGCATCATGCACATACAAATTGACTATTTGTCTGCAGAGATCTGGAAATGTATTCTGATTTACCAGCTCAAAATCCGCTGCAAACAATGAAGTTATGGTTGGGAAATAGGGCCCAAATTCCACAACATCTTGAAGGTTCAAGAGAAGGGAGAGCTAACCTCTGATTTCACATGCTCCTGTATTTATGGCTCTCTTTCTCTTTCTTTTGGCTGGCTAGTGTTGAGGAAAGGGTTAAAGAGCCTTAGTTTCCAACATGGGTTCTTTTTTCCCCTTACCTCAGAAGCTTCTGGAATGCAGTGATTGAAGGGTGTGGAGATTCATATCCCAATGGCAATACATTATATGGTAAGTATCTGAAGTTATTTCAGGCTGAACAGAACTTCTTTTCTGTGGGAAGTTGTCATAGCCTAATGTGTGCTCCAGTCCCCAGTCCCTACCGAGGGAGGTGCAGGGACTTAGTGGCAGAGCATCTGCTTTATATATAGAAAGTCCCAAGTTCGAGAAAAAATATTTCCAAATAAATGGATCAGGTAGTACATGACCTCTACCTGAGACCATGATAAGCTGTCTCCAGTCAGAATAGACAAGACTAACATGGTCATGCCCTGACCTTGATAGCTCAGGCAAGCCCGATCTCTTCTCAAAAGCTAAGCAGGGCTGACCCTGGCAAGTATTTGGATGGGAAACCAGGAGGCAGAGGCAGGCTACCAAGCCACTCCTCTGAACGTCCTCTATGCCCCAGTAGGAGTCACCAGAGGTTGCCCTGACCTCCAGCCACAGGCACGCACACACAAATAATGACTAACATGGCTTGACTCAGTATAAGGCAATGACATCTGTTTACAGGTATGCCAAAACATCCTATGTGAAATGCAGGGCTCTTTCTTTCATTTAGCAGAATGGAAGTCATTGTTGCATGGCTTCTTCTCATCATGGTTTGGTAATTAGAGCTGCCAACCTCCAGGCAGGGCCCAGAGAGCTCCCAGAATGATAACTGATCCACAGACTACAGAGATCAGTTCCCCTAAAGAAAATGGCAGCTTTGGAGAGTGAATTCTAAGGAATTGTGCTTGCTCTGAACTCCACCCCTCCCCAAACTCTGCCTTCCTTATTTACCATCCCCAAATCTCCAGGAATTTCCTAACCTGGAGTTTGCAACAATAGTGGACCCCCAGGAACAGCATGAGTGGGGAGTCATGGAAATTGCCTCTTCCATCAGTGGAAATTCTAGAAATGTAATCAAAGCATTGGAGCACTGGGCGAAAAACACATCACGTCAACACCCACCGCCAAACATTTAATCAGTTTACAGCTTATATGTTTGTTTTCTGAATAATATACTGCACTGAGTAAGAAGATTTGTAACAAAGAACATAATAGAAGGTCTGCTGGATGGCACTCAGGATCCAGCATCCTTTCTCCAGATATCTCCAGAAGCCCACAAGGAGTGACATAGGCAACCACTCTGTGTCCCCAGCACCTGGTCCTCAGACAGCCCCGGATCATATATAATAGTCAAGTCTTTGGAGGGCAAAGTTCTAAGGAGACAGTGCCTGTGATGAGAAACATAAGCAGGTGGGTACCTCCACAATACATCTTTGCAACAATTACCAAGGCTGTGCCCCAGCACCATAAATCCTCTCTGAGAACTGCAAGAAGAAAGTTGATATAGAAAGAAATATGCTTATTTTTCCTTCGGAATGATCATGATAAACTCCTCTCCATCACAGGCAGCTTACTTCTCGAAAACAATGCAATTTATGGAAATTCACATCACAATCAATCATGAGAGCATCTGGGGCTGTGATTTACATACACTGCAGAGGGTGTTCATTCACCCAGCAAATGTACTTTGCTGCTGATAGAAAATATGCATAATATACTACTTAGAGGGGATTATTGTTGACATCCAAACCGTGTTAAAGGTATCATAATCACCGTAATATACCACCAAAATCCTTCTTCTGCCAGGTAACAAAGGAACATTAACAATGTCAAAATGCGTAACAGAAAATGGAAGTCACTGGGGAAGATGTCCACACATTAGCACATACTGATTACACCAAACACTGGAGCATGCATGCATGGGCATGGACTGGTTTCTCTGTATGTATGTAATTCCTGTGCACTCAATAGTTGCCATGCAAATGTGTAAACATAGAGTACTGAAAAGCACTGTGTGCTTGAGAAGGAGAAGGGGAAGGAGAAGACGAAGAGGAAGAGGAAGAAGAAGAGAAAGAGGAAGAAGAGGAGGAGGAGGAGTTGGTTTTATATCTCACACTTCACTACCCGGAAGAGTCTTGAAGTGATTTACAATCTCCTTTCCCTTCCCCTCCCCACAACAGACACCCTATGAGGTAGGTGGGGCTGAGAGAGCTCTGAGAGAACTGCTCTTGAGAGAAAAGTTCTGAGAGAGAACTGTGACTGACCCAAGGTCACCCAGTTGGCTTCATTTGGAGGAGTGAGGAATCAAACCCAATCCAGATTAGAGGCCTGCCGCTCTTAACCACTACATCAAACTGTCTCTCCAAGCTAGTGTCAGATGTTAAAAGTAGTGACGGATGAACTTCTCCAGGTCTGAACTGAAAAGCAAAATATGAGCAACATTGAAGAAAACAAAACCAAAAATTCCCTATTAGACTTCAAAAGTAGCTTCTGTTTTGCTTGGTCTGTCTTCTAAGCCTTTCATAAACCATCTAACTTACACACACACACCAAATCTTCAGCAGTCCCCATCACCAGTGGTGTTTCCTGCTGCTCCAGAAGGACAGAAGAAGGATCCTGCTGTCTTTGTATGCTTCCTTCCTCCCTTCTCCAGGTCTTCTACAGTAGTTATGGCCATGACCTCTCATTTGAATGCAGCATTGAGGCCTACCAAGAGCAAGACACCAAAGATGGTAAGGGAAGGAGATGGGCGTGGGAGACTGATCTCTATAGCATCACCACTGTTGGCACAGATAGCTCCGATTAAAATCTGAGCTAGAGAAGAGCCTCTGTATTGTGGGTGAGCAGAGGTCGATTCGGGGGGGATCGTGGTTCCCCCAGGTGAGGTGCGGGGGGCGGGGCACATGACGAAGCCCCGCCTCCTGCTTCCAGCCGCCCCACTTCCGGCCCTCATTCAGCCAGGAGGACGCAGGAGAAAAGGGCAGGTAAGTTTCTTCCTCCCCACCTCTCCCCACCCCTGCCTGCCTGGAGCCAGGGAGGGCCTTGGCGGGGCTTCCTCACACTCCCGCCAGCCTTGCAGGTCCACCGCCGGGCCCCTGATGTCAGGGTGTGTAGCATATGCTAATGAGTTATGCTAATGAGTTCCCCTAGCTCTTTTTCTATGAAACAACCCCTGTGGGTGAGTGCTACGAAGTGCCAAGGTTTCTATTCTGAAACCAAGGGACTTTGGTAACCTCTCTAATTCATTTTCTGCCTGTGGTGTTGTTTCATGATGGCCATTCACACACTCAATGTCAAACAATGAAGAGCCATGTTTGAACCAGCCCTAAAAACATGACAGTAAGCAAGCATATGAGAAAGTAAGCTTTGAATCAAATGCTTTTTTTTTTTACCAGCACATTATCCTTAAATCAGGTGATGCAAATGCATACAGTTTGCAAATGATTTGATAAGATTCTGTTTTGTTGAGGATGCATGCATCTGGCAAAAGCCCTGAGAGGTGTCTCCACATGCATTTGTTGCTGCTGCATGTGAGTGCTCTCGAAACACATTCAGTAGTCAATGAGTTTAATCAGCTCCAAGTTGTACAGAAATGCATGGCTTGGACTCCGATTTTATCCATAGAGCTCAGAGCACCTATGACTTCCTGCCCTCTTCCATTAGGAGAATGACCAATGCTTGTGCACATAAGTGTATCAATGCAGTGTCACTAAGCATAACGTTCTGTTGTTACAGGAACACTCGCTGGTGCAGACACTTGGTATCCATTTAGAAGTCCAAGCACTTTTCTATCTAATGGCTTTGAATATCTGGCAGTCCAGCTGTGATCTTCAAAGTAGGGATGCCAGCCTCTAGGTAGGACCTGGGGAACCCCTGGAATTACAGCTCATCTCCAGACTACAGAAATCAGTTCCCCTAATGCCTTGGAGGGTGGACTCTATGGTATTGTATCCCACTGAGGTTCCTGTATTCCCCAGACTCCATCCCCAAATCTCCAAGGGTTACCCATCCTAGATCTGGCAATCCTACCCACTCATCCCCTGCCAATGGCTGGGGGGGGGGGGCTGGCAATTCTACTTCAAACTCAATTGAGAGAAATCCTCCCTGCAAATGAAGTTTCTGCAGTTTACTTTCAACTTTCTAGAACTCTCTCCATCTTTCCCTGCCTGAACATATGAAGTTACTATCTACTGAGGCAGACCCACCGATTTATCTGATTCCTCACAGATTGCAAGAGGCTGTCAGACAGAGAAAGGTGTTCACCCAAAGCCTGCCTCGGGAGTCCTTATCGGGAGACTGAACTTGACAAAGCAGTCGTCTTACTACCGAGACACAGCTCCTGAACTCCAGCCTTTACACGTCTCGAGAGGAAGAGAGCAACTACACTGCTCTAACTGTGGTGAGCATACCAGGCCGGCCTGCTGTAAAACGGATACTGTTTAGACTTCAGACCCTGTGAGCATTTTGTTGTTGTTGTTGCTAAACATGGTATGGTTGCCATGGGGATGCTGTCAGAAGCTCCTGGCACAGGGTCCTTTAACCCCCACAGTGGAGAGAGGGGCCAAGGTCTACCACGCACTTATTATGCCTGAAGTCACACCATGTCAATTAGTAGGGGCATGCAGAAAGGCAGGGCACCATCTATGTTTCATCCTCCTAATCAGATGTTTCTATTTGTTATCATGTTGTGTTGATTTACTGCAATTTATTGATGCAGTCTGAATCTTGTTAGCTGCCTCGAGCATCTGATGGGAAGGCAGGATATTAATTAACTAATGAGAAAGAATGGGTTTTAGCCCATCTTCCCAAGTAAGGTCAAGGTCGCTTATAACCATTGTAGCATTAAAAAGTAGATGGAATAGACAATTTTTTAAAAAAACCCTTTGATATAAGAACATAGATGACGCAGAACAAATTATTGAGTGGGGGGAGGGAACAAAAGGGCCCACTGAAAAGACACTGCAGACGGGGCTTTGAGTACTGCCTGCAGCCGATTTTGCAGATTAGGTGCTGAGATAAAAGAAGGATGAAAACAGGCTGCAGAGCGAGTGGATGACAAGCAGGGAGTGCTGTGAGGAACACAGCTGGCTCACTGCTTCATACCTGAACCAATGATTCTCCAGATATGTGAGCCCCAGGCCATGGAGGGCTTTAAAGGGATGAAGCAGCTCCTTAAATTGAGCCTGGAGGCAAACTGGCAACCAGAGCCCTGTCTTAAATGGACAGACTGAATGGGTGGAGAAATTAGTGACTTGTACAAATAGCCCTGACCTGGATAGCCCAGACTAGCCCAGTCTTGTCTGATCTTGGAAGCTAAGCAGGGTTGGCCCTGGTTAGTATTTGGATGGGAAACCACCAAGGTATACCAGGGCAGGGCTGCCAAAAGCCACCATGCCCCCCCAACAAAGATTCCACTGAGCCCTCCGTATGACCCCGATCCAAACCAAATATTGTAACAAAACAAATCACTTTGTTTGCGGTTTCCGTGAATCTATAGTAATAATATCCGGCTGTCTGTCCATCTGGGTTTTTTTTAAATTACTTATACCTCCCCCCTTTCTCCCCAATGAGGACCCCAAGCAGCTTACATCAGTCTTCTCTCCTCCATTTTATCCTCACAACAACCCAGAGAGTTAGGTTAGGCTGAGAGTGTGTAACTGGCCCAAGGGCACCCAGCAAGCTTCCACAGCAGGGTGCACATTTGAACCCGGGTTTCCCAGATCCTAGTCCGACACTTTAACCTCTACACCTCACAGGATGATTGTGGGAGTTCCAGGGCCAAAATGGAAAGGCATGGGGAAATCATGGCCCAGGCGAGACAAACCACCCCCACCACCGTGCTATTTGCAGTAGGGATGCCAAGTCCCCCCGGGGGGTGGGAAAACCCCCACCTGGGAGGCCCATTCCCCGCCGCCACCGGATCGGGGCCCCGGGGGAACCCTACCCCCAAAGCACGTCCGACGGAAGTGATGCAAGCACGTTGGGGACGTTGGGGGCGGGGCCACAATCATCCAAGGGAAAACTCTATGGTTTTCCTTCGGATGATTGTGGCCCCGCCCCCAACATCCACGACATGCTTGTGTCACTTCCGTGTGATGTGCTTGCGCCGCGCGCGAAGGCTCCCGGAGCAAGGCTGGACTCCCCCGCTCCAGAACAGGTAAGGACTTGGCAACCCTAATTTGCAGTGGAAACTAAGGGGCTCAGTTTGTGGCAGGCATAACTCAAAACATAAAGCTACATTGTTTGAAAACCAGCCACCAACCCTAGAATGATAATGGAAGCTGCAGTGCCCAAAATTAAACAAATTAGAACATCTTGAACCAGGTTATCTTCATGACAGGCAATATGTAATAAGAGCTTTTTAGAAATATGTCACATGTCTGTAATATTTAGATCCCCAGCCTACCACAGAAGGTTGCTGGGTGACACACTCTTCCAGACCTACCTCACAGGGTTGTTGTGAGAATAAAATGGAGGACAGGAGAACAATGCAGCTCTGGGCCTCCATTGGGGAGAAAAACTGGGTATATGGTATTTGTTATAAATCTATTATAATGATATTAAAAAGATTACATCATTTGTCATGTGGCAAAGTAGCCTTTCCAAAGGGTTATTAGATCTACAACACAGTAATAATGATAACAACCCAGTGCCGGACCTGGGAGTTCTAACTTCTGTTCCACATGTGTAACCACTAAAACTGATTAATGTTCCATTGCCATGCATGTAAAGGGTGGAGTAGGGGGAAAGCATCCTTTTGCTACTTTGTTAGATCATGGGGAAATATTAACTCTTCCCCCGCTTCTGTTCATAATATTAACAAAGGTTTGCTACTGTACTACTCCAAGCAGGAGAGGGATGAGAAGCACTTGAGTCCAACACTCGAAAATAAATGGGCGGGCGGACACGGAAAAAATTAGGTGGAGGGAGAGAGAAATTGAATGAGAAAAGTGTGGGAAAGAGGGAGATAAATTAAGGAAAAGAAAGAGATAAGTTGTCTCATCTTGCTACAACACCCTAACGAATGCTTTGCAAGATCTGGCTGAACTGGAAAGGAAAGGAAACAAGAAAATCTGAACTATTGGAGAAAATGACCCGCAGGCTGGCAGTTCCTGCAGCAGCCATCAGCATGTTGTCTTGTCTTGTGGCAGTGCTGGTTTGGCTGATGGGCTTAGCACGCCCTGTTAGGCAAGTTTGCTTCAGTCTCAGAGAAAGGCAAATCCAGCCGATAGAGGAGTGCCTTTTGCTGTGCTCAGAGTTCCTTGTGCCTTTAGTGGCTGCAGCCAGAACTGCATTAAAAAAATAAATGGAAAGACATTTGGCTGGACACAGTATGAGGCTGGTTTCAAGGGCCCTCCTTGAAGCTGACTTGGGTCCCCCAAATTTTGTCCCCCCAGCAACTCTGTGTTGGTGGCCTTGTATCAGGGTTGCTACACAGAGGCAAACAATAGCAAACCACCTCTGAACATAATTTGCCTTGAAAACCCTATAGCTTCACCATAAATTGGCTGTGACTCCATGGCAAAAAAAACCCCAAACAAGCCCACCCACAACAGATTCCTATCTATCCTGAAATTTTTTGATACCTTTACCATTTTGAGGCTCGGTGCCCTCTCTGTTGCTTACCAGAAGGGGGAGTATGGATGATTTGTCAAATTATCATTTAAAAGATGGAAAGGGCTATGGTTTAGTGGCAGAGCATGCACAGAAAAGCCCAGGTTCCATTCCTGGTATCTCCATTTCAAAAGGATCTCATGTGTCAGGTCTGGGGGGAAAAACTAATCTCAGCACTGGAGCAGAGAATGCTGGACTAAGATGGACAAATGGTCTCCTCAGTATAAGGGATTCCTGTACTGTATATGTTGTTATAAACTGCCCTGAGCCCCACGTAGGCAGGGTAAGGGTGGTTAAGAAATTGAATGAAATGAATAAATAAATAAATAAAATAAATAAAAACCCCATTTTTCACACTCACCAGCAGCTCTGTTTCATCATTAACTAGATGCCCATTTCTGGCCCTTACGGATCAGAGCTTTACTCCTTGATCTGGGTGGGACTGGGGAACAATTTCACCCATGCTCCTTTGTAAGAAATGGAGAACAAGACACAAGAGGTCCATTGGGTACCTTGTACACCATGCCAAATGAGCAAGAGGTGTGATAGTCATTATTTAAGGTAGCCCTCTGCCATGGCTTGACTCAGTGCTTCCCCTCCCTCCTAACCCAGGATTTGGTAGTATCGGATTAACTGGTCATCTCTGAGGACCAAGCAGGAATTGGGAGTGTCTGTTAAACTGGCCAGGATTAGACCCCCCCTCCAAATCCACATCATTCTGCTGCATCTGGAGCAGATGTAGGTAGATAGGCCTAGTCATAGGACACATTGGTCTTTTACTAGGTTGACAAGAATTGTGTGGGTAATATTAATATAGGAAGTAACGTTTGGCAAGATCTCTGATGATGAAGAGAGTTTGCCCAAGCCAGCCACTTATCTACTATTATCTGCTATTATGTTAGGGGTGTGGGGAGAGGTTCTCCTAGAGTTGGGCAACATCCACTGATCTCCAGCAATGAGGGAAGAGGATGAGTCTCAGGGCCTCTCAGGGCTGGATTTTGTGCAGACGATGAAAGGTGGGGCATAGCACTGTTAGCTATGCTGAGGAAAGGCTGAATGAGAGTCAGAGGTTTTTCAGTTTTGAAAAGAAAGGACTAATGGGAGAAATTATAGAGGTATATAAAATTATGCATGGAGTAGAGTCAATGAAGACAGAGAACATTTTTAACCAATCCCAAAATACCAGAACTTGGGCACATCCAATGAAGTTGATGGATGGGAGATTCAGGATGGACAAACAAGTGTTCAGCTGTGGAATTCACTGCCAGAGGATGTAATGATGGCCAGAGGCATAGAGACCTTTAAAAGGGGATCGGACAGATTCATGGAAGACAGGACTGTCAGGGGCTACTAGCAGTGTTCTCTCTAAGCTGAGTTAGTGTGTAGGGGTGTGCAAAACAAAATCGGCCCAATTCGGATTCGGCCGAATTGGGCATAATCAATTTCAGCCAACAGAAAGACTCCCACATGTCAATTTTGGCACTACCAGCCCATTGGGGAGTCTTTTGGGCCAGCCAAGTGTCAATTTGGCCCCATTATATCCTATGGGCCATTGAAGTCAATGACAAAAACATAGGGTATATTCTGGGGGCTGGAGGGGAGGGGATTCGAGGGAGAGGCTCCAAACTCACAGCATAGCTGCTGGAGCCTCTCCCCAAGATACCCATCATGTTTCAAGATAATTGGACCAGGGGGTCCAATTCTATAGGCCCTCAAACAGGTTGCCCCATCCCCTCTACGGTGGGAAAAAGTAACTTTTTCCCACCATAGAAAACAATGGAGGGGATGGGGGCAACCTGTTTGGGGGCCAGTAGAATTGGATCCCCTGGTTCAATGTTCATGAAACTTGGTGGGTATCTTGGGAAGAGGCTCCAGCAGCTGCCTCGTGAGCCTCTCCCTCTAACCGCCTTTCCTCCAGCCCACAGAACATACCTTATGTTTTTGCCATTGACTTCAATGGCCCATAGGATATAATGGGGCCGAATTGCCACCAAAATTCGGTGGCAAGCCGATTCAGATCAGAGAATCTGAATCGGCCTGCAGCAGCCTGAAAGGGGCCCAAATGGGCCATTTTTGGAGATGCATTCGGTTCAGACAAACCAAATGCACATCCCTAAGTGTGAGCTAGCTCATAGTTTTTAGCCTCCAGCTCACAGGTTTTTGTCTTGGCTCAGGAAGGATGGCTCCATAGCAAACTAATTTATGCAGTAGCCAAGTCTCTTGCTTGCAACTTTAATGCCAGTAGCTCACAAAACAGAATTTTTGCTCACAAGACACCACAGCTTAGAGGGAGCATTGGCTACTAGCCATGGTGACTAAAGGGAAACTCCACATTCAAAGGCAGTACACATCTGAATACCCGTGCTTGGTGGCAACATCATGGGAAAGCCTTTGCCTCTATGCCTTGTTGTTGGCCCTCCATAGGGACTGATTGGCCACTATGTGAGACAGGGTGCTAGACTGGATAGACCACCAATCTGATCCAACAGGGCTCTTTTAATGCCTTAGTTCTCCTAGTTGTTTTGTCTCTAGATAGAGGTCACAGTGAGTAAATGTAAAGCAATCAGCTGTTGCCTAATCAACCACCACTCCCTAGTGCTCAGATAGCAAACTCTCCCCTTCCTACATCCACCATGACACAGTTCAGCCATCCACACATTCAGTTCTAACCAACAGGTGTAGCTTTTGATCCTTTGCTACAAGCTCCAGGTCAAAACTTCTGGAAGAAAGTATAAACATTCTGCTGGTTGTGCAATGCACATCGATCTTTAAGGGTTTTGTTTTGTTTTTCGCCCTTTTCCAGAATGGCAGGTGTCAGTGTATTGAATGAGAATAATACCATATGTATTGAATAAGAAGCTGCCACTGTAGGGGAGCTTCGAGTATTCATTGTTATTCAGAAAGCCTGCATGGGGTTTTTCATCTTTAGGATGATGGGAATGAATGTGTTTTGTCTGGCTTTCTCAGTGCAATAACATACAGAGCTATCTCCATCTCAAGGGTAGGTACAATTGCAAACCCTTTTAATTTTCTTTTATTTACGTATTGTCATTTAGGCAGATATGATACATTTCTCAACATGATAACTTGCTTCTCCATCCTTTGGGGGACCTTTTAATTATTACCATACAAATGCTATTAGCACTGTTGATTCTTGATGATTAGATATGATGGGATTTGTCTTGCGTTCTCCCATGAGTTCAGTGTCAGGTAGAGTGAGAAACAATTATTAGCCATTTAAACAATCTCATCGGTGCTACTAGCTTCATATTGTATCATTGCGGCATTAAAAATACTTTGTGTTTCCTCCCAATTTATATAATCCAAAGTCCTGAATATCTTGGACTCAACATACTAAATAAATAGGGATGTTACCACATTTCATGAGTTTTGACCTGAAAATCCAGATTTCTGAAATTGGTTCTCTGGTTGCCTGGTCTCCCCTGGCCACCGGCAGGAAATGAAGGGCTAGGATTGCCAGATCCAGGTTTGGAAACTCCTGGAGACCTGGGGTTGGAGACTGGGGAGATCAGGGACCTCAGCGGGGTACAATGCCATAGAGCCTACCCTCCAAAGCATCCACTTTCTCCAGGGGAACTGATCTCTGTAGTCTGGAAATCAGCTGTAATTCTGGAGGCTCTCCAGGTCCCCCCTGGAGGCTGGCATGCCTGGGCCCTACTGATGATGAATCCAAGTTGTATTTTTCACCAACTGCACAACAAAGAGAACAAGAGGAATCAATGGCTGATGTCACTCCCAGTGCACCCAAAAGTGACATCAGTTGTCCCCGGGGACACTGCGGAGGGTCTGGCATTTTGGCAAAACTCTGTGGTTTTAACTGTACTTAGTTGTGCCCAAATTCCAGAGCCTCCCCAGTGTCCTCTGATGTCATGCTGATGTCACTTCAGGTGCACAGGGAATGATGTCAGCACATTGGGATGCTGCCAATGTCCCCTCCCATTTCCCATATAACCCCCTACACACACACTGGTTAACTGAGCAGCAGTGGGGAAACCCCTGCTGGCAGTTGGGGATTCCCCTACCCACAGTTGGGGATTCCCCTACCCACAGTAGGGGAACAGCAGCCCTGAAAAGATATTCTCTTCCCCAGAACAACACTGTAGCTCTGCTTCCAGTAGTGTTTGGTCCTTTGGGCTCATGGGTTTTAGCTATCCAGTGTAGCAAAGATTGGGAGTTTTAGAGTTCAAGAGAATGTCAGCAGTTTTCTTCTGTTTTCAGGACAGCAGACTAGGCTTTTGTTGGCAATAGTTAGCTTCCAATTATACCTTGACTTTGAGAGGTCTGACTGAACTAATGCTTTTCAGTTGAAATTAAAAGGTATTCTGTGGCAGTTACCCCAGCCCCTTTTAATGTAACGGAAAAGTACATCATCTTTTGAGAAGGTTTCCACAATACTATAGAATTTAGTCTAGGATTAGATTGCTGTCATAAGCTTTTATAGGTAGGTTTAGAAGTCTTATTGAAAGGTTATGTCCCTTTAATTTCACGGACTTTTCCTGAAGGGTAAATCTGATCCTTTTTAATGTCATGTAGTAATGATATTTCTCATAAAGTTTTCACTAATTAAGTAATAGACTTAGATAGTGGAATATTTGACATTTTTCTTAATTATAATGAAGCAGCAGAAGAAAGACAGGGATCGGAAAAATAATTCTCTCATGGTTATAGAGAAGCTTGTATACTTGGGGAACTTTGAACTACCATGATTTCTCTACCCTCTTCCTACCATTTACAGGGTTTCCAAGAGGTTCCCTCTTCCTTCCCCTTTACACCATTTTGACCAAACCCAAACATCATATGGATGCAATGCAAGTAATATGAATTGCCTGGCTGCATGACCTGGGCTGGGATCTATGGGGAGGGTTTTTTCCCCCCTCATTCCCTTCTTCTCAGTTCTTCCAGTGATCAGCATCAGTGATACAAACCTAAGGTTATTTCAAGGTGATGTCTTTCTCAATATATTTATGACACTCTGGTGTCAAACTATTTATGATACACCATTATTTATGATACACCATTAATAATGGGTTTTTAAAAAATTTACTAATCAGCAGACAACCACACATCATCTGCCTATCTTATTTTACAGGGGTGTTGTCCCTGTCACCTCCCCCAAATAAGAACCGAAAAATGGTATTTCTGTCCGTGTGTGTGTGCCTGGAAGTCATGGTAACCTCTGGTGACTCCTACTGGGGCATGGGGGACATTCAGAAAAGTAGCTTGATCACCTGCCTCTGGCCTCCCAGCCCTGGTATTCTCTGGAGGTCTCCCATCCAAATACTTGCCAGGGTCAGCCATGCTTAGCTTCTGAGATCTGATGAGAATGGTCTTGCCTGGGCTATCCAGGGCAGGGCATCTCTTTTGTTCTGTTTTGTTTTTTTAAGTGGGAAGCTGCACATTACAGCCTTTCATGGCTGCTATTGTTGGGGCAACCCCATCCTGCCTCCATCCGCAGCCAGCAAACAGTGGCTGGCATGGTTTATCCTCACTCGCACATCAACTGTGCTGAGAGGACCTAAGCTTCATCTCAATTTTCCAACATGCCATACAGCAACCAGCAACCAGGGTGTACCTTCTCAATACACACAATCATTTATAAATTGGATACCTGCCCTGCCCTCGATAGCCCAGGTAAGCCCGATCTCATCAGATCTCGGAAGCTAAGCAGGGCTGACTTTGGCAAGTACTTGGGGGTGAGTATTAAGAAGTGTACCAGACGTGGGACACAGAGGCAGGCAAATCAAGACACCTCTCTGAAAAATGTCCAAGCCCCTGGTAGGGGTCATCAGAAGTCAACCATGACTTCCAGGCAAGCACACATAAATTAGATACCTGCCTGTTTTTCCCACTTAATCCACTCCCATCTAGCCAGTCACAGCACTCCCTGCTTGTCATCCACTCGCTCTGCAGTCTACATGCTGAATAAGGCACTTGCACTTTCAAAGTACTTTGCAACTGGATTTTACTGTGTGAAATGGCAAAATCCACTCGCAAAACAATTGCTAAAGTGCATTGAGAGTGTGTTGAAAAGTGCATTATTTGGCATGCCCGAAAGCACCCTTATTCATTATTCTAAATAACCACAGAGAAAAGACAGGTGCCCCCCACACACCTCCTCCTGACAAACACCCATCAGCCAAACAATACAAAAATTCATAAGTGTCTCAGAAATCTCTTCTGCTGCTAGAGCACCAAGACGGATAACCCTGCCTGTGACAGGCAACCAAATCACTTTCCATTTACTGACTACTCTCACTGGCCAATCTCTCACCCTCTTATTAACTTCCAGAAAACAGAGTAAGAATTAATGGCAGAACTAGGAGAAGGGCCATTTCTGCCTATAACAACCGGTGTGACAATCAGCTGCATTTGTTCAAAGTACTGTCATATGGTAAGATCAGCCTTGGCTCAGTCGCAGACTTCCTTCATTGTGACTCCCATTTTCTGGAATGGCCTTTGCCCTCCCTTACGCATTGGGCTCCTCTGCTATAGATTTGTGGGAGTGTACAGAGCTGTGTAGGTGAGCATTTGGTGTGGGGCAATCTAAGTAATTTATGGAGCTCTAATGATGTGTAGAATATCTTCTGCGTACTGTTGCACTTTGTCTATTTTATTATTTTATATCAATGGACTTCTGCAAGATGCATAGAGTCCCCTTTGAGGAGAAAGTATGGAATATGAATTCTTAAATAAATAAAAAGATAGTGAATAGCTTTGTGTCTGCCTTGTGGTGGGCTTGATAAGATGTGCGGAGACTCTGCAGCATGCCCAGAGTGCCTGGGGAGGCGGCTTCCCAACACCAAAGTGGCTCTGGAGTGCCTGCTTTTCCAACAACAAGAAAGGGGCTAAAGAACTACCCAGCTCCTGAGTTGGCACCAGACTCCTTCAGCCTCTTTCCCCCAATCTGTAGGCAGTGTTGCTTGCTAAGAATGGGCAGCAAGATTTCCAAGTAGACAGACCTTCTCTGCCAATTTATATGGTTAGGAAAGGGGCAAATTGGATCCACCATTTATAATTATGATTTTTTTTAAGTGAAAGCCCCTTGACACCTTAGCTCTGCCAGCTGCGTTTAAATTAATTTAATTTAATTAGTGCCCCCCCCCAAAAAAAAATTCTGGCTACGGGTCTGTCTGTGGCTATCCTGTTTGGTCAGAAGATCAGTTAAAGCAGTTGTGCTTTGTTGAAAAATAAAGGGAGCAAGCCTAAGCAGGTTTAGTCAAAAGTAAGCACCATCTATTCAGTGGGGCTTACTCAGAGGAAAATGTTTTTAGGCTTATAGCCAGAATGTCTTGTATTGCTCTTCCGTTCCTATCCCCATTGGCATATGTCATGATAGGACAATGGCTGATTAATTCCAGGTCACTGTTCAAGTAGAGCGACTGTGGAGCCTAGCTCAACTGGCTGGTGCCCAGAGTGAACTGTTTGTGAACCTTGAAACATGTCCCAGAATTTCCTGTAATATGTGACTTGCAAGGTTCCTCAGTAAATGAGACACATGGCCTTCCTGAACAGTTATGGGACTGAGCCCATTGATTTCAGTGGACTTCAGTTCAACTCTGTGCCATTCTAAGCATGTCTGTTCAGTATCCTATTCAATGGAAGTCTTCTTAGGATTCCACTGTTAGTGTCAGAAGCAGAAAAGGTAGATAATGTTGTATTAAAGGATAACCAAGAAGCACTTTCACACACCCTGAATAGTGTACTTTCAATCCACTTTGAATGCACTTTAGAGATGGTTTGCAAGTGGATTTTGTCATTCTACACAGTAAAATTTAGTTGTAAAAGTGCATTGGAAGTGAATTGGAAGTGCACTATTCAGCGTGTGTGAAAGTGAGAATGCAATCTATAGGTGAGGGTATATTTATTCCCTGGTTTTCTCTGTATATAAAAACACTGGGTGAGATATTTCATGCTGGACCACACATCACATGGATATAAATAAAGCCATTGTTTATTAGAGAGCACCCATCTGGGAAGGGATGTTGATAGATGGCATTAAAATGATCATAAATAATCCAAACATTTTTGTTTGTTTTTCAGACAATTGTCCCTATACATTCTAGACCCACCAGTTCTCTTCATTCATAAGGTTTGCTCCCTCACTGTTAGCACTATCTATAGTCTCAATCTGTGCGATCACTGATACTTGGGTTTCTGAAGGACATCCACATGATTTATAGCTTGCTGCATTTACTAAAAATGAGTGCACAGATAGGGGAGCTTGCCCAAATCATCTGTATTGTTTGAAGCCCTTACCCAAGGTCAGGTTAGACTGCTATGCAAGAAAAAGACAATGATAAACAAAGGCAATTATGGTCTGTATAATCAGAAACTAAACTGTTAACAGAAGAAACGAAGGATTCTGCTTGCAATTAATTTTTCTTCCAAAAGACAAAAAAAAAGCACCAAAGTATGAAAAGTGGGTGAAATTCAGCCCTGATGTAAAGCAGCATTGAAGCAAATGCTGCCTGCCCTAGATTGGGCCTGGTTGCATTTTGGCTCCCTGTGTTTATACAGTGTAAAAATATCAAACCTGTTTATCCAGGCTTTCCACAAAGAGATGGAAATCTAAACTGCCAAGCATCTTGAACTCTCCTGGAAGAGCAAGGCAATTCAATTGGTCTTTGTATACAAGCCAGGCTTGTATAGTGCTCAGAAGAAAGGAATCTTGTCCTTGGCTTTGAATTCACTACCTTTATAACTGTCAGTTCTTTCCACAAGTCTTTCCACAATATCACTGTATTGCCATTTGAATTCTAGATAGAATAATAACACAATGACGTTAATTTTGCCTCCTGGGCAATGTATTAAATGCAGTGAAGGAACAAGGGTTTCCAGCTACAGGCAGAAATGCTGGGAGGGGGGGCATTGTGTCACAGGGGATTTTTTTAATAAATGCAGCCTCATGCACTTATGCGAAGTTCTTACCAGAAATGACAAAGCTCTAGCAATTACCAGAAACTCTATGGTTTTAAGTCTACTTAAGTCCATTTAAGTCTATGGTTCTACCACAGAGTTTCCAATGATTCCCAGAGCTACCTTTTGTCACTTTTGATTGTTAATACAATGGTGTGTGGGGGGGAGTTATACTTCTATTTCCTCTGTGCTGCAGCCGAGTCTGTATCGTCTCCTCACCCAGCTATTTTTGGCAGCTAAATTACATGTTGGGGGTAGGATTGCCAGTTCTGGGTTGAGAAATACTTGGAGATTTGGGGGGTGGAGCCTGAGGGGGGCAGAGTTTGGGGAGAGGAACTCCAATGGGATATATTGCCACAGAGTCCACCTTCCAAAGCAGCCATTTTCTCCAGGTGAACTGATCTCTGTCGCCCAGAGGTCAGTTGTGATCCCAAGCGATCTCCAGCCACCCCCTGGAGGTTGCATCAATATAAAGACATTCCGGGAATAAATTACGAACAAAAGCAGAAGACTTATATTCCCTTTGTATTAAGTACTTTTTGATCCTAGCTCTTTAAGAATATACAAGAGTTTTTGTTGAACCTGATAAGAATTTGATCTGTTTGAGTTGATTTGAATAATATAACTCTTTTGCTTTTGTTCATCATTTTTTTCCCGATTTATATACTGCTCTTGACCCCGAAGGGTCTCTGAGTGCTTTACATATACATTTTTAATTCCTTCCTAGGGCCACAGTTTTTGTATGGGGGGAGGGACTGCCTACCAGCACCCAGACGGCGCGTTCTGTTCGTATATTTATTCACAGTGTCTTTATATTGATACAATCTCCTCCCACGAGCCCTCCTTTTGATATATAACCCCCTGGAGGTTGGCAACCCTTGTGGGGGATATCATAATAGGCCCAAACACCAGATGCAATTCAGCTACCTTGTCATTCTGGCTCTTTTTGTGTACTGTAAAGGGAATATCTCAAGCTCCAGCCCACCTGAGAGGATCCCACACAGAAGGTTCCAGGTCACACCCCAGTATCTCCATTTAAAAGATCTGACAGTAGGTGATGCGAAAGACCTCTGCCTGAGACCTTGGTGAGCTGCTGCCAGTCTGAGTAGCCAATACTGACTTTGATGGACTAAGGGTCTGAGCCAGTATAAGGCAGTTTCATGTGTTTATGTGACTTGTTTTCCATTCCCTCAAACTTCCTTGTTGCCTTTCTCTGAACCCGTTCCCATTTGTCCACATCTGCCAGGGACACCAGGCCTCCTGCTTCTTTGCCTGCCAGAGGGAATGGGGGTGGGGGGAATGGATTACAGACCAGCATCACACCAGTCACTTCGAATAACAACCAGAAGTGATGCTTTAAAAACTCTGTGGTAAAGACACTGAGGTTTTGCAAATGCTAGAGGGTCTAAAAATGGCAGTCCAAAACCAAACAAAGGTTAGTGGAAAGGAGGGCCAATATTAAAACCTTTTCATAAAAAGAGGTACATGTATTTATTGATAATATCAAATTAAAACATATATAGGGGCCCAATTATAACCAATATTATAACCAATATATATAAAACATAACCATAACCAGGGCTAAAAGAGTTGACCTGACGCGTTTCGGCCGAATCGGCCTTCCTCAGAGGTCATACAAGTGTGGCTAGATGGTAAATAGTTACATTCATAAAAACACAATCAGGAATATATACAAACTATAAATTCAACAAGGACCATAAAGTAAATTGTTCAGAAGTAAAATAACCAGGCACAGGATAAATATGCACATGAAACCTTTTTAGTGCAATCACTAGCCCAGTGATTATAAAATCCACCTATGGTCCACAAATAACCTTCTTTGATTGTGTTGCCACAATATTCACAAGTAAAAATGCATTCACTCACATCTTTACTTGCATTTAGGTAGACAATAAATACATGTACCTCTTTTTATGAAAAGGTTTTAATATTGGCCCTCCTTTCCACTAACCTTTGTTTGGTTTTGGAGTTCTTTGTTAGGTTTAGTTTCTTTCCCTTTTTTGTTCTTGCTAAAAATGGCAGTAACATCAACATGCTGACGCGTCAGGTCCTGCTTCCCAGTTTGGGGGTTGCCAGCTGTGGACTGGCAATCCTATGAAGTGCCCAAAACTGAAATGGTACTCAGAAAAGTTGTGAGTAGTTGTTGAAATTTGCAACTCTCTCTGTAGTAATGCAAGAATTTACTGTTTGTTTATGCATGCTGATGTCTTAGCTAGTTTAAAGTTAGAGAAACAATGGGGAAGCCTACATGTATTTGCCACCAGAGCAAGGTGACAAAATGCCCAATTAGTTAGCATTGGGATTCTCCAACTGGGTCATCATTACTTTGGGGGTGGATTAGAGAGTAAGCATTGGGTTTCAGGTTGATTGCCATTTGTTCCTTCTTCTCTAGTTCATCCTCACATGAGGTATAGAAGAAAAAATGTAGGTTAGAGAGTAGCTAGACAGGATGATTTTCCTGTATTGATTTATTTACTTATTTATTTACCAAATTTCTACCCCGCCCTCCCAGCCAAAGCCAGCTCAGGGCGGCTTATATAAAAACAGATAAGTTACATTAAAACATACATTACAATTAAAACAGTTATTTTTTTAAAAAAAATATTTCTTTTCTAAAACTACAACTCTACAGGGTCAGGGAAAGGGAACAACCTAAAATATAGAGTAGTGATCTTAAAATTCTATTGTCTGATAAGTTCTCGGCAATTACCCTGTCTGTTGCTGAATTCTTAGCTTATGTTTGGAAGCTAAGTGTAAGGGCGCATAAGTCTTAATCCCCCTTGTGCTCATTTGGATTGTTATATTTTTTAACTGAGTTCACTATTCTTGAGAAGTTTAAAAATCACCCCCTGTTGGTGTAACTTGATGTAATTTGTTATGATCTATTAATTTGTTCGATTAATGTATTTGTTCCATTGCCTTCCTTATTGTTCCTGTGTTATGCCAATAAAGGTCTATGTATGTATGTATGTAGAGTAACAAGGATCTTGGTTACAACAGTTTAAGATAGTTTAAACATCTCTAATTCTGCAAACAGTAAATTGCGAGAGTTGTCAATAACAAAAAAAAATCTAGTTAAACAGCAAACAATCTCTGATATGGTTGATTATGGTGTAGCAATCGCTTTAACATATACAATAAAAGTATGAATGAGACTAACAAGATCAATTTATTTTGCTTATTTCTTTCCTCCTAATTTTTTTTATCAAAGTCCAAATTATTTTTAATCAAAATCAAAGGATTCTGCCATGGTGTTCAGGTTAATATCAAGACTTTCCTTTTCTCTTTCTTCCTCTTCATTTTTGTCATTATCTGCTTTCTCAGGACCATTTACTTTGTGCTTGCTGCATCAAGAATCTTTTCGCTTGGTGAACAGAGTCTGTTCTCATTAGGGTTTCTTTAAGTTCCTTTTGCAATCTCCACATTGGAATTGGTCTTCTGGTCCAGTAGATGGCGCAGGTCTGCTACAATAATTTAAGAAAGTCTATGGTTGTTTCCGGGTTAATGCCGGAAAAGAAATGCAGGCAGTTCCCATCATAGGTTTCGTTTTCACCGCCATTCTTTGTGCACACTGGATCGTTGTTTACAGTAAGTGAAAAGTTCAAATAGTCTCAAATGGTCCGATAGTCTATCATTTTTTCACTAGTTAACACCATTTTCAATCAAGATATGCACTTCCCCCCCCCCCAAGTCGTCTTTTCGGCCCCTTGCTTCACTCAGTCTTTTCGGGCTCGGGCTTTCCCCTCTGCCTTCCACTTATTTTGGGGCTTCGATATGGCTGGGTTGCTTACGCATGTTTGCTGGGTCATGCATTCACTCACATCTTTACTTGCATTTAGGTAGACAAAGAGGTTCTTGCTTCAGATCACTTGTATGCTCTGGCCGGTGTGCGCCTCTAAATGCCATTGCTGGCTCCGTGCCACGGGGACCTAATGGGACAAAGAAGTGCCTCGATCCTTTGGCTTCCACCTTGGGAGAGGCACCTCTCATACCCCAGGCTATGAACCCACTACAAGGGGTCAGGGGGGCCCATGACCAGCTTAGGCCCCCTCCCCATTGGCATGTTTACGGGTCGCTCACATCAGAGCTGTGATGGAGCGTGCCCGCTTGCGAGTCGCCAAAACCAGAAGACAATTAAAACAGTTCTAAAACCATCTAACATAAAAAGTGCTAGTAGTCGTTGTCATTAGATTGATGGTGGCAGCCATTATCCGATGCTCTTAACTCACAGTCAGCTTGCAATCTTCATATTTAATTGTCCTTGCAATGATCAGTGTCCTTTAGGCTGTTGGTGGAAATTCCAAGGATCCAGAGCCCTCTCTTATTCTGTCATCAGTTGTTAACTATTGGTGGTGGTGGCAGCTCCCGAAAGCCTGGTGGAAGAGCTCTGCTTTACAGGCCCTGAGGAACTGTAAAAGGTCCCGCAGGGCCCTGATCTCCTCCAGAAGCTCACTCCACCATTCCATTCCAACTCCCAGTTTACCCTCCCTAATTAGTAAAGTTTCTTTGTCTAAAAGCTAACACAAGTGTTCTGCTGCGTTTACCTCTGCATTTACATAGAAATCCCTAGCACTAGTGCAGAGAAAGGATGCTGCAAACTTTGACACAAATGTGATAGCCAGGTAGACTTACCTTGCTCAGTGTCCTCACTCAGATTGGATCACCTTAGTGGTCATTATCAAAGTTCATGTGGAGCAGTTTTGTGCTTGTGTTTACTTTACAGGGGCCAGATCATTGCAGCTTCAGTTCTGGTTCTTGTGGGGCAATAGTGGGAGGGCTTCTGGAGTTCTGGCCCCACTGGTTGACCTCCTGATGGCACCTGGGTCTCATGCTTTGAGGGGGGTGTCTATATGCAGCTTTTATTGACCTCAAGAGGGCCTTTGATTCTATAAATTGCCCCAGATTGTGGAACGAACTTAATCAAACTACTATGGACAAAAGACTCCTAGGACTCATTCAATTATTATATTTGGGTTTGCTCACCCCTATCTTTTGGTCTTTCTTTCTCAAGATCTTTACCCCCCCCCCCATATGAACAATCTTACCATCCCAATTTACTGTAGAGCTTTTTTGTTTGCAAGACTGAATATTATTCCTTCAATGGTTTTACAGGGGAGATTTTCAAATCGGCCTTATTCTGGCAGAATCTGCCCTTATGACCTTAATAGGATAGATGCATCCTTCCATGCCCTGCTTGAATGCGGGTTCTTTGAGAATATAAGGGATCACTGTATTAAGCCTTTAATCAACCAACCGTCCCCTACACTCTGGAAACCCTGACTCTTTTGCTCAGTGATAAGGATCCCGAGTTTACTATAGCAACTGCAAAATCTGTCTCAGTCCTCTTAGTCCTTGCATCAAAAAAAATAAGCAGCAAGTATCCTCTGCTGCGTAAGATCTGTGAATTAATGAACTTCTAAAGCACCTTGGTTTTGGCCACTGTGTGACAGAGTGTTGGCCTGGATGGGCCACTGGGCTGATCCAACATGGTTTCTCTTATGGTCTGGTTGTGTTCAGATTGTGGGCATTTGAACTGCTTGTCATGTTCATCATTTTCTTTTAAACTGAAACTAGTGCTAGGACCAGAGCTTGCAATAAACCCAGATGCCAACTTTGCTGCCACATACACCCAGACAACACAATCACTGGACCTATCAACATCAACTACAATCAGGGGCTCATTCACTTGCTCATCTTCTAACATTGTATATGCCATTAAATGTCAGCAATGCCCTTCAGTTCTCTACATAGGACAACAGGACAAACCTTGCACCAGAGAGTAAATGGACACAAATTTGACATCAGGAATCACAAGACTCAGAAACCTGTAGGAGAACACTTCAACCTCCCAGGACATTCAAGATGACCTCAAAGTATTTTATTACAAAGGAACTTCAGGAACAGAATGATTCAGGAAAGTGCTGAATTACAACTTATTACAACACTTGGAACAAAAACCTCCCCAGGACTCAACAGGGATATTGGATTTTTATCTGTTACATATGCTAACTCATTCAGTCCTCAAATATGTATTCTCAACAAGAAGGACTATAAATCCTCTATATTTTAGTGTATTTCTTTTTCAGAATAGTATATTAGAATACTGAATGGATGCCTGCTGACAACATTACATCCAGCTTAGTGCCCTTCACACGCCCTCTAAGCCTCAGAGGAGATAATTAAGATTCTGTTACATCCCACAATTAGAAAAAAAACCCACCTTTAGACATTTATCTGCTATTGTGACATATTTATTGCTTTACAGCTGTTGACCTTATAACCTTAACTTGTTATTTGGTTTTTCACTTTGCATAACTTAAACATCATCCTGTTACATGTTAATTTGCTGCTAAGTCCCTGTCTATAAGTTTAGAACCTCATCTGCCATTCCAATGCATTTGACAAAGTGTGCCTTGCGCATGGAAGCTCACACCTTGAATAAACCTTTGTTGGTCTTATAGGTGCCACTGGACTCGAAATTTGTTCTGCTGCTTCAGACCAACACAGCTGACTACCTGGATCTACCATTAGTACCGTTAGGTAATATTCCTATTTCGATGGCACACTAACAATAACTGGCTCAAAGTTTTTATAAAAACGGAAGCATACTTCATGAATGTCAGTAAACAGAAGAAGGAGCAGATTCGTGATCATGCTGAGAAACTAAGGCCTGGAGGTCTCCCAGAATTACAGCTGATCTCCAGATGACAGCGATCAGCTCCGCTAGAGAAAATGGCTGCTTTGGAGTGTGGACTCAACGTATACCCCGCTGAGGCCTCTCCACTCCCCATACCCCCCCCTCCCCAAGTCTCCACCCCCAAATCTCCAGGAATTTCCCAACCCAGAGGTGGCAGCCCTATGAAATACCGAGACACCTAAATACAAAGTTTCAATTAAAACAGATTTCTTTTTTTTCCAGTGCCTTTGAAAATCAGGTAAGGTGGTAGATGAATGGCAGGAGGGTGTCTTCCACAAAAGGAAATCACTGCAGTCATTCAAGAAAACAGTATAATCCAGTTCCGACACATCCAAACAGTGCAATGAATTATTATTTCCCTTCTCATAACCAGTGAGGAGGAGGAGAGTTGGATTTATACCCCACCCTTCATTCAGAGTCTCAGGTCCTTTCTGCACTAGACCTTAAATCCTGGTTCACCCCTGTCCCCGAACATACATTCTACACTACACGTGAGTTCACCCCTGTAGTTATCTCAGGGTATTTTTACATTCTACACTACACTTCACCCCTGTAGTTATCTTGGGTTATGTTTTTTTGTTTCCACGTTATGTCGAGGTCACCCCGGTTTCACTCCACACTTGTCCCAGGATAAATGAATGCTGTTATAACCAGGGATAAATGCAAGGTATTGTGTCGTGAGTTGAACTCTGATAAAACCAGGGATGAGATCCAAGTGCACAAAGGACCTCAGAGTGGTTTACAATCCCTTCCTCTCACTGCAACGCACACCCTGTGAGGTAGGTGGAGCTGAGAGAACTGCTCTTGAGAGAACAGCTCTGAGAGAACTGTGACTGACCCAAGGTCACCCACCTGGCTGCATGTGGAGGAGTGGGGAATCAAACCCAGTTCTCCAGATTAAAGTCTGCTGCTCTTAACCACTATACCAAACTGGCAGGATGTGAGCCGTGACAGGGAAATAAAATTTTTCCTGGGTTCAATAGAAGGGGTACAAATAAGTGAACAACTAACCAGTAGAAGCAGGTTCTTTATTAGTTGATCATGATCAAAGAAAGTATCTATCCCTACAAGACTTCAAGATAGTAACACTGTTAATTTCTTCATCTTTGGTACTTACAGCAAAACTCTATATAGAGAGAGTCAATCAAGGCATGCCTACTCAGCATCACACCAAGTCTTAACCAATAAGCAAGCAATCTATGCTGCCTTCTTAACATACTTTTAAGGATACTTACCAATATACATGGAGCTGCGGTGGCTCAAGTGGTTAAGACGCTGAACTGCAGGCTGTGGAAGGTCAGTAGTTCAGCGGTTCAAGACCCGGGTGCCGCAAGACAGGGTGAGCTCCTGTCTCTAGTTCCAGCTCCTGCCAACCTAGCAGTTCGAAAGCAAGAAATTGCAAGTAGATAAATAGGGACCACTTCGGTGGGAAGGTAACAGCGTTCCGTGCCCCTTGGTGTTTAGTCATGCTGGCCACATGACCACGGAAACGTCTTCGGACAGCGCTGGCTCTTTGGCTTTGAAACGGAGATGAGCACCGCAACCCTAGAGTCGGATTCGACTGGCTTTCGAGCAAGGGAACCTTTACCTTTACCTTACCTATTATACACTACAGGCATAACAAGAAGTGCTGCTGACTAGTATGTTCCCCTTCAGCTGCACTGGTGGGTGCCTGTGCCTAGCACAGAGTCGATCACGATTGTTTATAAATGCCGCCAAAATTCATGAAGGTTCTCATTCCCTGTGATTTTCTGACTGGCACTATGAATTCTGGCAAATGTGGAACCTGGGGATTTTAGAGTGGCATTAAACAGCCCTGTGCTGATCTGAAGCCGTTATGGTCCAAGATTTAATTTAACAACGTCCATCTTTTCCCCCAGAGAGATATTGGTAACAGAAATGCCACTTCCTCGCGTTGTTTGACACTTCTCTGAGCAAGGGGGGGGGGAAGCTATATATGTGTGTAGATAACAATTTTTGATAAATCAGAAGACACTTTAATTCCTAAGTACGTTATCTCCTTACATAGTCGTAGAGGAAATGGTTATAGCTGGCCAGCATTTCCTTATCTTCTCTTTGCCTATTTCTTGATGAAATCTTCCCGGAAACTTGTTATCTTTTTCGTAATACCTCTGAGTCTAGATCAGTAAGTGTAAAGGCTTGTCCGCACCAAAGCTTCTGATATGTTTTCTTTCATTTTTTTTCGCTAAGGTCTGTTGATAGCTCAGAACCGGGAGTGCGTGTGAATGGTGAAAGAATGCTAAATTTGTGCAATGCGTCTAGGCCTTTCAATTGGCTTCCATGCCGGAGGGAGTGGGTTGCCACAGCCTGACCCTCCGCTGCCCTGTTCACCCAGTGCCCCTAATGGGGCCTGGAGTCACATCATCACTGAGACAGGAGGGGGTTGCTCTCTGCTTGTTCCCTCTCTTCTGCCCAGCTTTCTCCTCTGCTGCCAGCAGAGACACTGAGCTTCTCATTATCAGCCTACTCCTTAGCCCCTTCAGATGGTACAGTAAGGTACACACACTGCCCAGCAGCTGCTGCCCTCTTACAGCCACCCTGTTCTGCCTTTCTCTCCACTAGAGCCTCTCCGGAATAGTCATAGAGTTTCCATATGCTTGTTTTAAGGTCCATGCTTTCTCTTATGAGTGGGATAATACCTTTTACTTATTTACTACGCCAGTTTGGTGTAGTGGTTAAGTGCGTGGACTCTAATCTGGGAGAACCGGGTTTGATTCCCCACTCTTCCACTTGCAGCTGCTGGATGACCTTGGGCAAGCCATAGTTCTGTCAGAGCTGTTCTCTCAAGGACAGTTCTGGAAAGAGCTCTCTCAGTCCCACCTACCTCTAGGGTGTCTGTTGTGGGCAGGGGAAGGGAAAGGAGTTTGTAAGCCACTCCGAGACTCTGAGTGAAGGATGGGGTATAAATCCAATCTCATCATCGTTGTCCTCCTCTTCTTCTTTTACAAAGTTTATATCCTACCTTTCTGGCCTTACGAGGGTCGCCAAGGTGGCTAACCAATTAAAACACACACAACAAAATTACATTATAAAACTATTAAAATCAACCCCCCCCTCCCAGACATACATAATTAAAACAACTTTTTAAAGTTATTTTAAAAAGACCTAAAATACATGCAAAACATAAAAAATTTGGCTAGGAAGGAGGGATCATTGAGGGAATGCCAAACAAACCATTCTTAATCCACTGGTGGAAGACGGCAACCAAAGGGGATCAAATGTCCTTGGAGAGAGAGTTCCAGCGCTTTGGTGCCATGAATTAGAAAGCCCTCTCTTGGGCTGCCACCCACCTAATCTCAGAAGGCATAAGACCACCATTGGTCCATCAAAGTCAGTATTGCCTGCTCCGACTGGAAGCCACTCTCCAAGGTCCCACATCACCTACAGCATGATCCTTCTGATTGGAGATGTTGGAGATTGAACCAGGGACCTTCTATATACCTAGCAGATGCTTTACCTCTGAGCCACAGCCTTTCCAAAAATGTACATTTAGTACTTTACCTTCCTAAGAGCCCGGGAGAAGCCAATCTTGGATCACAAAAAGAGAGATTGAAATAAAAATGCATTTGCCTTCTTGTCCTACGGGAAGTGAGATGTTAAGATGCCGAATCATTGTCTACGGAGAAACTTTCCCAAGGGGAAACCTTCAGTAACAGAGCTGTGCCCAAAGACACCTAGAGATTTCAGAATGGATTCACAGCAGTATTCAAATGTTGTCTCCAGGCGCAGACAAACAAACAAACAATACAGAGCTGAATTTACGGGGCCTTGTTTCATTCATTCAGCAAATGCTTCATATATTCTGTTGACAATAAAGGAAGAATAGATCTCATCATGATATTTGCATCTCATGTTTTGCAGCTGAATTTCCTTCATCTTGCTGGCAAAGATGTTTTATCGAGATTCAACAATTGGATGCTCCAGCCGTTGTCTTCTCAACAGCAGTGTCAAGAAGATAATGATGAATGTTACAAGGAACTGCTGAGTTCCCCAGGAACCTTTGTGTGCATACCAAACTCCGGCATCAATCACTCATCTTCGCCTTCTTTCTTTCCCCCTTGCATTATAGACCAGGAAAAAGAAGAATTCAGTGTTGAGTGTTCCCTTGGGAGTTGATTGAAAAGGCATAAGGAAGGCAAGGAGCTCAAGGTGAACTCTATGGCAGGGCTTTCCTGCCAGTTCCACTAGCCAGAGATTAGCTGAGACTGGAGCCATTGGCTCAACTGGGATTCAGCACAAGATTAGGCCCAGTGGGGACTCTCTTTTCCCTCACTTACACTTCCTCAAAACTTACAGACCCCCAGAGCCAGTCAAAGCCTCTCCCGTCCCTTTTCACATGGTACTGGGAACATCCATTCCCACTGTTCTCCAATTCTATACAGCGCCTAATGGTGTACTTACTGTCAGCAGAAGGCAGTATTCACTGGATATATTATGTTGTACTTTTGTCTTCCAATTTTGTAATCCAGCCTTTATTACGCTGCCTATTGTATGTACGCATTGTTCTCTAATTCTGTGACTCTGCTGTTACTGTCTGCATTAGACTGTTTTAAGGGCAATATTCTGTAATTTCGTTTACAGTTGCTATGGAGTATTTGTTGGTTGTATATATGGGCGGTGGAAAGTGCCTTCAAGTCACAGCCAATTTATGGTGATCATGTCGGGTTTTCAAGGCAAGAGACAAAAAGAGGTTGTTGCCATTGTCTGCCTGCTCATAGCAACCCTGGACTTCCTTGGAGGCCTCCCATCCGAACACTAACCAGGGCTAACCCTGTTTAGCAGCTGAGATCTGATGAGATTAGGCTGCACTGGGCCATCCAGGTCAGGACTTCTATGCATTATGCCATTCTCATTGCCTTCTTTCAGTTGTAGTATGCCTTGAGTTGAGAAAGGCAGAGAAGGGAGGGAGGGAGGGAGGGAGGGGGGAATGGGGAGGAATTTAATCTCCCAGGCTGGGTAGCTTCCAGCCTCTGCACAGACCTTACCTCTCTTGCCTGCCCAGTTTCCCTGTGGAGATTTTTAGAGAGCCCAGACTGCAGACAGGGCTGGCTCACCCACTAGGCGAACTAGGCATTCGCCTAGAGTGCCGGACCCTGGATGGGGCTCCAAGCTGTGCCTCCCCCCCTCCTCCCCCCCTTTGGTGGCAGGAGGGGGGGGGGGAAGAGGCGGTGGTGGTGGCAGCAAAAGGGTGGCTGGCTCCAGAGGTCTCTAGGTTTTCAGGCCCCACCGGGAGGTTGGCATCTGCGCCACAAGGCAGCCTTGCCTAGGGCGCAGAAACACCTAGAGCCGGCCCAGACTGCAGATACCCCAGACAGGGACAGCATGAGGGAAAGGCCTGTGGCTGAGAAGGTAGGTTTGCTGTCATATATTTCCACACAGAGCAAAATATTTGTTCAAAAATCTTTCAAATGACCTCTGAGAGGGTTGTGCCACAGCTCTGTCAATGGATATTATAATAGTAAAACTTTATATTACTTATGTAGTAAAATGAATAGCCAAGGTTAAAGCTAGGAATATATTATTAAATGGGAGCATGCAAACACTTGGTGTCTTCTAGTTAAACATTCATTAGTCGGATAAAAGGGGGAAAAAAGATGGGATTTTGCTATTCTTTCAACATGCATGAGCCCTTTTCTCCATTCGAGCCCCCAAGTTGTATAAACACAACCGCTTAAATCTACAGCTTCTGTATTCTAAATTGGCTGCCTTTCCAGGAATTTATTTGTACAAAGTAAGCCTCCAGGAAGAGGTTATTCTGAAGAGATCCCAGTGGTATGAAAGGGATTTCATATATTACATAGTATCTTCCAATGAAGCTCCGTTTTTTTTAATCACTGAAGCTTAGGTCAACCATAAGGCAAAAAACAGGGTTCAGTGAAATGAACTTTGGTTAGTATAACAATCTGAACATTACCAATTTTGGTGAGTCCGGGTCGTTCAAACCAAGATGGCTTGAAGTTGTTTTATTAATTTGATGTTGTGGTTAAGCCAGCTTGGTGTAGTGGTTAAGAACTGCAGATTCTAATCTGGAGAACCAGGTTTGGTTCCCCACTCCTCCACATGAAGCCTGCTGAGTAACCTGGGTCAGTCATAGTTCTCTCAGTCCCACCTACCTCACAGGGTGTCTGTTGTGGGGAAAGGAAGGGAATGAGATTGTAAGCAGCTCTGAGACTCAACTCCTAACCACAGTTGCAGCCTAATGCTGCATAATAGTGGCAGTGCTAATTGGATTGACGGACGTTCCACTGAGGGGGGAACAACACATGCCTCTCCACAAGGCACAGACCTCACAGCAAGCACACCAGAGTACACAGCAATACTAGTAACATCCACCAATCAAGCACTGGTGCCCAATAACATTCCCCTGAGTGGCAAACACAGGGACAGGCAGCCACTGCCTACAGATGCAGCTGTTGCCCCTTGGCCACTGTGTGAGATAGGATGCTGGCCTAGATGGACCATTGGTCAGATCCAGCAGGGCTCTTCTTATGTTCTTATGATGCTACTCCAGTGGCTTGCACTTGGTGGGAGTCTGGGGGGATGGGGACATGGGTGTGCCACCTGTGCAGAACCATGGATTTTCTTGTGATTCCCAGAAAGGCATGACACCACTTCTAGGTTTCCCAAAGTGACATAACTCCATTGTTCTGACTTGGATTGCCAGCTCGAGGCTGGGAAATCCATGGAGAACTGGGGGTGGAGCCCAGGGAGAGTAGTGGGAGGGGCCTCAGCAGGGTATAATGCCATACAGTCTACTCTCCAAAGCAGCCATTTTATCCAGGGGAGCTAATCTCTGTTGTCTGGAGATCAGTTGTAATTCCAGAAATCTCCAGGCCCCATGTGGAGGTTGGCAGCCCTAGCTCCTCTGATAGTGTTTTTTTTTTTTAGTTTATTTTTTCTCCTGCTAGTGGAGATTTAGCAACCCTAGCCAGTCCCCCTACACACACACACACACATACAGAGCACCAGAAAACAAGGAAGAAAGACCCAGTGTCCCCTTGTAGCCTACTGAAAAGGCTCCCATGAAGTGGAGAGGATGTCTCCTGTCTGACCAATAGCAAAAGTGCTGGCTGAATTCAACCATCTCTGTTCCAAGCCACAGATATCCTTCACCCAAAAGAGGAGGAGGAGGAGGAAGAAGAAGAGGAGGAGCAGCAGCAGCAGGCTTGTCTCCAACTCTCAGCCACCCACACCAAAGGCCAGCAACCTAACCACTAGGCCAAGAAGGACAGCAGAAAAGAGGCATGCCATGGGTCATGAGGTGCTCCACTGCAGCCCTGATGTCACAACCAGCCATATGTGCTGGTATTGACCTTTAAAGCCCTGCACGGCCTAGGACCAACATTATTTAAGGACTGCCTTCTCCCATATGAACCTCAGAGGCCCTGTTTCACTTGCCTCTGCCATGATCTGAGGCTAGATGGGTGAAGTTCTGAGAAATGATCATAATGCTGTAAACTTGGAACTCCCTCTTCAAGGAGGTTCGCCTATCTCCCTCTGTGACTGAAAGTGTTTTAAATTTAAAGTTCCACACAGAAACCCCAAAAGACCAACAGAAACATTTATACAGGCCCTTCCCTGTGTAAATTGATGGTGCAACCAGAAGTCCAGGGATGTAGTGGGTCAGGGCAGGGTAGAGTTGGGTAGAGTTGACGGTCTCTCCACCCTCCCAAGCAAGGAAGGAGGTGTGCAAAGCAACACCACCAACCTTTCAGGCTGCACATGCATGCAGAAATTGGCTGAAACTGGCCTTCCCCCCCCCCTTGGTCTTTTGGGGTTTCCGTGTGTCACTGTGGCATGCTTGCATTGCTACAGTGCCACTTGTTCTGGAGTGTGCCACTTGTTCTCATGGCAAACAAGCACCTCCCAAGACAGTTCACTTTCCCTGAGATTCTCTGGGAGAGTCTGACTGCTGGGTGCTGCCTGCTTGCAGGTCTTAAGTGCTGCTGGCTGGGTTTCCCCATTGGAAACAACAGAGGTAATGGGGTAACCTGTTTGGGTGCCCATAGAATTGAGTCCACTGGTACAATTGCTTTGATACATGGGGGTTTATGTGAGGAGAGGCACCCGAAGCTACCCTGAAAATTTGGAGCCTCTCCCTCAAAACCTCTCCCCTCCCCAGAGCCACTAACAGCACTGTGTAGAAAAATGTATTTTTCCCACCATAGAGAACAATTGAGGGGATGGGGGCAACCTGTTTGGGGGCCCATACAATTGGACCCCCTCGTCCAGTGTTCTTGAAATGTGGTGGGTATCTTGGGAAGAGGCTCCAGCAGCTGCCCTGAGAGTTTGGAGCCTCTCCCTCAAACCCCCTCCCCTCCAGCCCCCATAATATACCCTATGTTTTCACCATTGACTTCAATGGCCCATAGGATATAATGGGCCGAATTGCCTCCGAATTTTGGCGGCAATTTGGCAGCAAGCTAAAAGAGGCCCGAATGGGCCATTTTTGGGGGTGCATTCAGTTAGTCCGAACCGAATGCACATCCCTAACTGCTGGGCACAGCTGCCTCGGGTTGCCCCCATACACAGGCACTGCTAGCCTCAGCTGCAGGGTTTGGATTGTCAAGGTGGTGTCCATGGTACTTGTGAGGGGGCAGGGGGAGAGGGCACAGGTTCTGGGCTACGCCTCCTGGACCCCTATCCCTGATCAGATTTCAAAATTCTGCAAAACTCTTTCCATATTTGTTTCAGCTCCAGTGCCTGGCTGCATGGCTCAGGTTCCAAACTGGAAGTCCTACCATCCATCAATCAACCTGCCATTTTACACATTGGTTTGTCATGTGTGTTTTAATCCTGCCTTTGCAAAAATTAGAATCCAATATGAAATACACCTTAAAAAACCATAAATCATTGTTAAAAGAAATGCTTACCATACACACTGTTTGGGGAAACAAAAACAAAAAATCTTATTCTAAAGATATCTTGGGGTTACATAATAAATTCCAAAGCTCTTTGGAAGATGGTGCCATATCTATTCCATGCTCACCAAGCCAAATCTTTTCTTGAGTTCTGTGTTCTTTGGCCCTAGACTATTTTTGTGTTTGTTTTACTGACCTTTTTTGTTTTTATGACTGTAGTTTCAGCTTTCTTGGCTTTCATTGTCTAATGTTCATTTTTATCTATTCATCCCCCCTCCCAGTGCCTTGTTTACCATCAGGTGTGACCTTGCAATGCTCAATCAGATCCCCCCACCTATTTTTTTTAAGTTTTGGAATTATTTGACAAATCTGGATGATTCCCCAGATTCACAGATATGTCTCCCCCATCTCTAAATTGCTCAGTTGTGCAGATTTTTTTGTCCACACTCTGGAGACAAGTTCAGAATTAGATATATGATGCAGGAACATGCTGCTAACTGGCTTTTAAGAGATTTACCGCTGTCAAATTTTGTTTCTTTGACCTACATAGCTGCCACTGCTATTTCTGTTAGTATTTGGTGTAGTGGTTAAAAGCACAAACTCTAATCTGGGAGAACCAGGTTATTTATTTATTTATTATTTATTTATTAATTAAATGTATATCCCGCCCTCCCCCATAGGGCTCAGGGCGGCTTACATAGCAAAAGATATTGCAATAATAAAACATCAAATACAATTTAGTAAAATTTAAAACATATTATACAATTTAAAACCGTCTCGATACATTAAGTGCTCAAAATCCTCATCTCCTGAACCTCGGAGAGATGACAACCAGGTTTGATTCCCCACTCCTCCACATCCAGCTGCTGGTGTGACATTGGGCCAGTCATAAATTCTTTCAGAGCTGTTCTCTCAAGGGCAGTTCTCGGGAGAGTTCTCTCAGCCCCACCTCACAGGGTGTCTGTTGTGGGAGAGGGGAAGGGATTGTAAGCCGCTCTGAGACTCCTTCAGGTAGTGGGCAAGGTATAAATCCAATCTCTTCTTCTTCTTTTAGATAATTGTTGTACTATTATTGTTGCTAGCCAATTTTAAATTGTTGTGTTAAAAAAAAATGGGAACCATCATTGATAGGGCTGGAGCACTAGCTGTTGACTCGCTTCTCAACATAGCAAGGCTCACTTATGAAAAGCAATTTAAGTAGCCTTTCCCCCCCTTCCTTGTGTTGCTACCCAGAGATTTCAACAGCTCTGGTAAGAAGCAGCAATCCTGCCTCTTGTCATTTAAAAAATAGATAAAGCCCAAACTTTTCCATAATTAATTTAATACTTACAATGATATTCAACATATATGTTTATTGTAATTTTCAAATTTGCATTTCAAACATGCACCCACTTAGTTGCAATTCAAATTCTATCTTGTTCTAAGCACCCTGGAGGAACTCAGGCTAGTTCTGTGGAAATCCTATTAAGTCTCACCTGATGGAAAAGATGCAAAGAAATCAAAGTCTGCGAAATCCCTACACTTGGCACCATTTGAAGAACTGGTCAGAAGGGAAACTGACAGAGTAGAGAGAAATGTCTGGGTCTAGCCAGAGAATCAAGCTGTCAGGAGGAACATCCCTTTCATTTCTTTTTATGCAACTACGGGAGACTGCCAGTGCTCTACAGTCTGTTGCTGTCAGACAGATGGGAGAATTCTTGTATATTCAGGCCTCCATGGGAGATGCAGAAAACTTTGCACACTCTTGTTTGCAATGCAATTTATTTTTTATATCCTACCTTTCCTCCCTGATGAATATCAAACTGGTGTGCCTAGAGTTCCCAGGAAATGTCCCATCTAGGCATTGACCAGATCTGTATCTGTTTCCGAAAAGCTGCTAAATTATGTGCCTGCCAGCCATACCCAGGAGCCTAAGAGTTCAGGGTTCTTCACTGCTTTGTGGTGAAGGTTTTTCTCCTTCTTCATGCAGACCACAAGTTCCAATTAAAAATGTGAGTAGAGAATGTGAAGATAGATTTCATTCCACAAGAATTAATGTAGTTAGTGGCCCACCTAAGGTTGTTCCACTCCTCCTTTAACCAGGAGAACATCATACTACCTGCTTGGTGAGGTTCCATCTCCTGCCCCCCACAAAACCTTGTAGAAAATATGAGAATGCATCCCAGATTCTTTGAGTTACATGGTACATTTTTATACTGTGTGTTGATAGTCTATGACACTATCCTATATTCAGAGTTTCAATTAGGATACATTTCATAACTAGAAATGAGGATTAATTAAAATTTCATTAGCAAATCAGCTTTGCCTGCTGTTGAAGCAGAAAATCCACACATTGTCCTTTTCAGAAGGTATCATGTGTTCATTTCCATAAATATGGTCACAGTGCCAGGAACATAACATCTAAAAAGGCTATACTGCCAGCCACATCTTCTCCCGCCTTTTGTAACATGGGCATTGCCAAACACCTACTGAACTTAGTTCCTTTCATTTACACATCCTTCCTCCTCCTCCTCCTCCTCCTCTACTCAGACTGGTTGAATAAACTGACCTGTATGTCACAGGTTAAAAAAAAGTTAGGTAAGTTTGATAAATGGAATGGTACTGATGCACCCTGCTGCACTCAAGTGGTTAAGACACTGAACTGCAGGCTGTGGAAGGTCAGTAGTTCAGCAGTTCGAGACCCGGGTGCTGCATGATGGAGTGAGCTCTCATCTCTAGTTCCAGCTCCTGCCTACCTAGCAGTTCGAAAGCAAGAAATTGCAAGTAGATAAATAGGTACCACTTCGGTGGGAAGGTAACAGCGTTCCGTGTGCCTTGGTGTTTAGTTATGCTGGCCACATGACCACGGAAACGTCTTCGGACAGCGCTGGCTCTTCGGCTTGGAAACGGAGATGAGCACCACAACCCTAGAGTCGGATTCAACTGGCTTTCGAGCAAGGGAACCTTTACCTTTACCTTACTGATGCCAAAATTAGTGCAGACACACGATCTGCATAGGCTGCTGCAGCCCAGAACTCCTAAGGTCACGCGATCTGCCATGCATCAGTACTCTGACTAGAATTGAGCCTAATCACAGCTGTAAGATTTGTTTCTAGGATTGAAGATGAACTTGTAAAACTTTTGTATCCAACTTTATTTTTATTGAATAAAACTTTTTGCTTAAAAAAAAAAGTAACATAAGCTCCGATCAGACGCAGAAGTTGCCGCGGGACCGGCACGAATTGCGGACGGATTATAAAAGCGCTATCACACTGCAACATCTGGCCAGCGTAGCGCACCTGTCGCAGCCGGCCGAAGATGCGGAGTAAAAAGCTACCTTCGAAAGTCCACTAGCAAACGGCTTGCGACAGGCTGCTGCTGGACTCTCCTTGTGTGATCACTCCAGCGCGCTCCTCTTGCATCGTTGGAGCGCGCCAGGAACGTGCGCCAATGAAGGAAACTGCTGTTGCGTGTGATCACGGTTGCAGCGGAACACACTGTGCTGCCAAAAACAGCCACGCCTCCCCCCCGCATTTCCCGGCAAGTATGAACGGGACCATAGACTGGCTATTGATATCCTTTCCAGATATCTGCTCAGGCACCTCAAAATAAAATTTAAAAGCACCACCAACAATAAAAACCTAGTTACTATTCATTCATTCATTCAATCAATTTATACCCCACCCTCCCCGCTAGAGCAGGCTCAGGGTGGCTTACAAAGAAATTAAAACATATGTATAATAGAAAAAGGCTCCCCCCTATAGAACAACAATGATCTCCTAAAGATAAGAACTTACTTTTAAGTTAAGGCTATGGAGATATTTGTCATATTGTTCATTATCAATATGTGACCAAAGCAAGCATTTAAAGGAACATGTATCACAGTTCCTGTGACCAGCTCCAGGCAGGAATCCAGTGACTGCACTCTGGATCCATTGTAGCTTCTTCTTTTGGGACATAGTTCCCAAAAGCAGATCTCCAAATCTAAGATCAAGATCCCCAGCTGATGGCATAATATGTAATAATTCCTTCTGGAACAACTATGATTCCCTAAGTATAAGAATATATATTTAAATAATGGTAGTAGAAACATTCGAAAGCATGTTCATTACACCCTTAGAGGGAAGCAGCATGTATCCACTGGACCCAATCTCTGCATGTCCAACTGATCATCTGAAGGCAGCTACACACATATATAAATGTATCCTTACAGCCGCCATAAAATCATAGAATCAAAGAGTTGGAAGGAACCTCCAGGGTCATCTAGTCCAACCCCCTGCACAATGCAGAAAATTCACAAACACCTCTCCCCACACCCCCACTGACCCCTGTTTTATGCCCAGAAGATGGCAAAACTCCTCCAGGATCCCTGGTCAAACTGGCCTGGAGAAAAATTGCTTCCTGACCCCAAAGTGGTGATCAGCATTTCCCTGGGAGTGTAAGAAAAGGCCATGAGATCTAAGCACTGAGGCAACCCTTCCCGCCTTTCCTCTCATGATCTGTCTCAGTTCACAGAATGAGCATTGCTGTCAGATGGCCATCTAGCCTCATAGGTGGAAGAAGGACCTGCTTTTAGCAGGATTCATGATCATGTGAAAAATGGAAGATCTCTGTGCACGCACGCTTGTATGCAGATAGATTCATTTAGGTTGCAGTGTTGGTCTGAAGCAGCAGAACAAAGTTTGAGATGTATGCAGATAGGGATCTCTACCGAAATTTAGATAAATGCATGGATATTAGCCAAGGATACTGGCCATGAGTGTAATCTCATTTGTAAGAACATGGTATGCCAGTATGCAGGCTATCTAGTTTATTAATGGCTGATCTACAGCAATTGAGCTTTCCTGAATTAGTGCAAGTTATGCTGCTAATGCAGCCTATTGTGGCTACCAGCATTTGGGGTGAACACACCCCTGCTCCAGTCTTAGTCAATATCATGGTCTTTGCTCAAAGGGATGACCCTGAATGTAGGATGACTCCCCCCCCCCAAAAAAGAGTTATTTGGGCCCCGGTCACACGGGCAGGAAACTGCGGGGGGGAAGCATGGCAGTTTGCCCCGGGGCAAACTACTGTGCGGTAAAGTGATCAGACCTCCCGTGGAGGTACCGTGGAGGTTCCATGGGAAGGGAGAGGTGCCGATCGCATGACAATCCCACGCGCAAAAAAGAAGCGCGCGGTGCGGCAAACTGGATGGTTTTTTTTCGTGCGCATGCTCCGTTGGGTGCTTGTGCGCATCCACGGAGACTTCGGGGGGAAAAAACTTTTTTGCAAGGGGCCATGGGCGGGCGCCGGATGCCTCCGGAAACGCGATCAGACGCCTGCCCTTGCCCCGCAGTTTCCGGAAACTAGTACCTCCGAGGTACTAGTTTTTTGCTGCGTGTTTTCGGCAGGAAGCCTCGGTTGCGTCACGGAAGTGCTACGCTTCCCAGATGTGCTGGTGAGATCGCGCCCGGAAACTCCGCTTGTCTTCCATCGCTCTAGCGTGGCTAATGCTCCGTGTGACCGCAGCCATACATGTTTTAATTACTGCACATAACTGTAACCAGTGTTCCCTCTAAGCTGAGTTAGTGTGAGCCAGCTCACCATTTTTTAGCCTCCGACTCACCCATTTTTGTCTTTGCTCAGGAACGATGGCTCCAGAGCAAACTAATTGATGCAGTAGCCAAATCACTCGCTCACAACTTTAATGCCAGTAGCTCACAAAGCAGAATTTTTGCTCACAAGACTCCACAGCTTAGAGGGAACATTGACTGTAACTTGCCTACAAATAAAAAGCAAAGCCCTCTTTTTATGGCATACCTGGAAAAAGTACTAACCTTGCATTTGAGTAAATACTGCATCACTGGCTTCATTTATCCTCACTTGTCTGTAAAACACCACCAACAATAAAAAACAAGTAAAACAGTGCTGAGAGCTGTTAAGCCTCATCTCCCTCCATGTTATGTTCTGCTCCAGCAACAAATTTTTGATGTGGCCACCATTAGTGGAAAGCACCACTCTAGCAATGCAGGGCGTGGCCATCATCCATATCCTATCAAAATAATAGCTAAAGTTGTTAAGGCTGGCTCAGACTTGTAAACATGTTGCAGGAGCTGACCATACTGGACTTGATCCAACTTGCACATACTCAAAGTAGGTTACTTTGCATATGTTTTTTTTGAGGGTAAAGGCCTCATTCAGGAGCCAGGGCTACAAAGAAGAGAGATTGGATTTAGAAAAGATTGGATTTATACCCCACCGTTCACTACCCAAAGAAGTCTCAGAGCAGTTTACAATCTCCTTTTCCTTCCTCTCCCCAAAACAGGCACCCTGTGAGGTAGGTGGGGCTAAGAGAACAGCTCTGAAAGAACTTGTAACTGACCCAAGGTCACACCAGCAGCTGCATATGGAGGAGTGGGGAATCAAAACCCCAATTAGAGTTTGTGTTCCTAACCACTACACCCAACTGGCTCTCTCCTTCTGCGCCCATAACCCTCGTCAGATTGTTAATGATACCAGTGGGCATTGCTTCAAGGTAGGCAGGAGGGGCAGGGTATAGTTGGACTCAGACGTCTTCTCTTTGTTCTCCTCCTAATGGGTGATTGTTACCATCAACAGCAGTCCACCATAGCATATACATATGCAGGTTCCTGTACAGGTCTACTGACCATGGGGAAATGTATTACATCTGTTTGCATACATAGACCCTCATCCAGGTAGAGCTAACATACATGGGAGCCTGCATGTAGCCTCAGCAGGATCAGACTAACTAAACTATCCTGTTATTAGCATCACCAACCTCCAGGTCGGTCCTGGAGTTCTCCCAGAATTACAAGTAATCTCCAGAGTATAGAGATGAGCTCCCCTGGAGAAAATGGCAGCGGCAGAGGGTGGCGTCTATGGCCTCACATCTCTGCCGAGCTTCCTCCCCAAATTCCACCGTTCCAGGCTCCATCCCCAAATCCCCAGGAATTTCCCAACTTGGATTCGGCAGCCCTATCTGTAACACATAACCAAGCAGTAAGTAAAACTAAGCATTGCCATTAGTGATTAAATAATTACTTCGTTAAGTAATTAGGTAATGTTGGAACCATGTGTTGGATGACTGTATCATATGCAAAATGGAGAGCGATTGCTTGCTAATGGACGATTGTCCTCTGTGTTTGTAATAATTCGGCTAGGACGCTTCTATCCCACCGTTTCTCCAAGGAGCCCAGGGTGGCAACAATAGTTCTCTCTTCTCCATTTTACCTTCACAATGACCCTGTGAGGGAGGTAAGGCTTTGAGACTGTGATTGGCTCAAAGTTACCCAGTGAGCTTTATGACAGTGGGAATTTGAACCCAGGTCTGCCAGAGCTTAGTCCAATGCTCTAAGCGCTGTACTACACTGACTCTGTGGTGGTATTCTTAGGCATACCAAAATACTTATTTCTGCTCTCTAAATCGCAAGTGTCCTGATTTCTTCTTCCACAAATAAAACAAGTTGGGAAAGATAAACTATATGTACATGTTACAATGAATGCCCAGAGAGTGCTTAATTCATACCTGAATGCTAACTATCCCAGATAATTTTTAACTGAAAATAGATCTTGTTTTCCTCCACTTCTCAGATTTAGATAAATAAAAGGCTGACAAATCAAATTTAGAGGACTGTCAGCCTTCACTACTGTATCTGCAAATCTTCTCACAGTCACAAAATCTGTTGGGGATTTGTTTCCTTATTTTGGAGTCTCATTCAAGGTAACCTACACTATACAAATCATCCATTAAAAAAACAACACCTTAAAACCATTCCTGATAAAAAGGTTAAAAAACCCACAAACATCCTGAATAATACTGTTACAACAAGATGGTGGATGAAACAACCTGTCTAAAATATAATAGCAACAGTATTATAATGGAGAATGGAGAGCTAGTCTGGTATATCTAGAATGCTAAAGCTGATTGCCACCTTTGCTCTCTCTCAGTGAACAAAGGTGGGAAAGAAATGATTTTAATAAGTATGTAATGCAAGAGAGACCCAAGTTCAAATCCCTCCTGATATGAAGCTCACTAAGGACCATACTAGATGTGAAAGCAGCTATGGGTCAAACCCATGGCCACTGAGGGCCTTTTTAGAGGAAGATTTAGCTATTTAAAAATTTCTGCAGGGCTCCAATTGTGATCAGGCCTGTGGTGTGGTGGCTAGGGCTGTCAGGTCCCTCCTGGCAACTGGCAGGGGGATGGGGGGACTTACCAGGAGAAAGGCCCAGGCCACATTGCCGGTATCACACAGGAAGTGATTGTCATCATGCCAGTGACTTCTGGGTTTGGCTCTAGTATTTGGGCAAAAACTCTATGGTAAAACCATCTTCTACCATAGAGCTTTTGCCCAAATACCAGAATGCTGCTTGGCATGATGATGCCACTTCCTGTGTGATGCTGGCAATGTGGCCTGGGCCTTCCTCTTTCTACTGATAAGTCCCCCTGCCAACCAGCTGATCAATGGCTGGGGGGGGGCAGGGCCTGGCAGCAGGGAACCCCTGCCTCTACCAGGCACCAGGAGAGTTTTGGTAACCCTAGTGGTATCCCCAGGAGATCCTCTTTCATGGGGGTGGCTGTTTCATAACTTGAAAAGGTGCATGGGGAAAACGAGATCTCCTGGTGCTCCTGCACTGTGGGCCTAATTAGGATCAGGCTCTCATGGCACTTTTTAAAAGACTAAATCATCCTCAGCAATTGCACTGACCTGTGGCCTCCATGACAACTAGTTTTGCCCAAAGTGACCTTGGGCCAGTCTTTCTAGGACTTACCTGATGTTACAAGTGTATATAATGACAGCCTACCATCCATGCATAGAGGAAGGGTGCTACCCACATTCCTCCCAATATCCGTGGTCACCCTTTTGAGTGAATGGGGCAATGTATACATTTACCATAGGTATACAGCATGCTTAAGAGCCCCAAAATATCCAGAGGTCAGTCCATGCATACTGGGGCTGTATGCACATGGTCGTTTCTGTTCAAACAACATGGAGATTGCCCATATAGGGTTGCCAGCCTCCAGGTGGGGGCTGGAGATATTCTTCTTTTACAACTGATCTCCAGCTGGCAGAGATCAGCTCCCCTGGAGAAAATGGTTGCTTTGAAGAGTGGGCTCTGTGGCATTGTACCAATCTGAGGCCCCTCCCCTCCCCAAACCCCACCCTCTTTTGGATCCACCCCCAAAGTCTCCAGGTATTTTCCAACCCAGACCTGGAAACCTTATGCCCATATCAGAAGGATTGCAGGTAGTGTACAATCCCACTTCCTGTAGTACAAGCCCACTACAGGGTAAGATTTGAAAAGGCCTTCTCTCTCTACCTAATCTGCTTCACAGAGTTTGTTGGAGGAGAAAATGGTAGAAGGAACCCTGTGCTCACCACACTGTAGGATAACAAAGCTACGAATTAGAATGTGCCAAAGTTCAGGACCTCTGGAAGAAAATATTGGATAGGATAAAAGACAAGATAGGTGTATTAATACCAATAGACATTAATTTAATGACACGAGGTACCTTGAAGAGTGAGATAATAGAAAGTAAATACCAAGAGGTACTTAAGGCGATGATATTAGCTGGGAAAGTTGTTATAGTATTCGGATGGAAAGACAAGAACAAGTGGACCATGGAGAACTGGGATAACTACCTTTTCAAATATATCCAAACAGACATCATAGCCTTGATGATGGAGGAGAAAACCTGGGAGGAAAAGAAGAGACGGATAAGGGAAAAATGGTCGCCCTATTTCGATTGGATCAAGGAGGATGAAGCCAAGAAGGACATGCATTGGAAACTTTGGACTTTGTGCCTGTGGCTGAAGCAATGATGGAAGAACAGGGGAGGGAGGACTGAGGAAAGGGAGGGGGAAGGGGGGAAGGGAGAGGGGGGGAAACTTGTATAATGACGAAAAGGCCACATGTATGATAGTTGGTTAAAATAAAAAGCAAGTGGGGGGAGAAAAAAAGCTACGAATTAGTTCCAGGTGGTCAGCCGCATTGATCTGAAGCAGTAAAACAAATTCAGAGTCCAGTGGCACCTTTAAGACCAACAAAGGTTTACTCAAGGTATGAGCTTTCGTGTGCATGAACACTTTTTCAAATACATTGGAAAGGAAGCTAGATTTCAAACTTATAGATACAAGCTGAACAGCAAATTAACATGTAACATGATGCAGATGCTTTAAGATACGCAAAGTCAACACTAAATAAGCTAAAGTTATAAGGTCAACAGTTGTTTTGGTTTAATTAAGAGGGGGAAAGGGCAGCAAAGTAATAAATATGTCAAAATAGGAGATAAATGTGAGAAGGCATCTTTTCTAATTGTTGGAAATAAACTGAGAATCACCATTCGTCTCCTCTCAGGCATGGAGGTAACTTAACAGCAAAACATTCCATTATTCCTTGCATTACATTCAATATTCTAATATACTAGTCTGAAAAAGAAATACACTAAAATACAGAGGATGTATAGTCCTTCTTGTTGGGAATACATATGTGAGGACTGAATGGGTCAGCATATGTAATCAGATAAGAAATCAATATCCCTCTTGAGTCTTGAAGAGGGTTTTGTTCCAAGTGTTATAATAACTTGTCATTCAGCAGTGTACTTTTACAATAGTGTCCAGAAAATGTATTTCTTACATGGATTGGTTCACTGTCAGGTTGATGGTGGGGTGAAAATGCCTGGTGGAATGTGTCCGGGGCTTCTTTACTATGTGTCCAGGCAATAAAAATGTCATCAATGTAACTAAAGTATAAGAAAGGTATGAGTGGGTGGGAGTTTAGGAAGCGTTGCTCCAAGTCAGCCATAAAGATGTTGGCATGCTGTGGGGCCATGCTGTACCATTGATCTGGAGAAACAGGCTGTCACCAAATCTGAAGTGGTTGTGGGTAAGAACAAGATGGCACAATTTGGTGGCAAACTCAGCTCTGCTGTAGTCAGAGATCGTATTCCTTATGGTTTGTAGTCCATCTTTGTGTGGGATGTTGGTATACAAAGATTCCACATCCATGGTGGCTAAAATAGTATTCTCTGGAAGGTTGTGCAAAGGTTATATTTTCCTCAGAAAGTCTGTGGTGTCACAAATGTAACTAGGAGCATTGATGGCATAGAGTCCATGTATCCAGATACCCCCATGATGATTGTGCCTATGCCTGAGACAATGGAGCATCCTGGGTTGCCTGGTTGGTGTATTTTGGGTAGAAGATAAAAGGTACCTGGTTGAGGTTCTGGAGGTGTGTCTGAAAGGATTAATTCCTTAATGTGTAGTGGTAATTCCTTTATAATTTTGTATAGTTCTTTTTTGTATTCCTGTGTGGGGTCTGAGTCCAGTTGTTCATAAAAAGCAGTATTTGAGAGTTGTCTTTGAGCCTCCGGGATGTAGTCTGATCTATTCATGATGACAATGGCTCCACCTTCGTCTGCTTCTTTAATGATAATATCCAGATTGTTCCTGCGATTGTCTATGGCCTTCCTTTCAGCATGGTTGAGGTTCTGCTGTATGCGATGTTGTTTGTTGATCACATCAGTTTGTACTCTGTGGCGAAAGAATTCTATGTAAAAATCCACTGTGGTATCGCGACCATCAGGAGGGGTCCATGTGGAGTCTCTTTTCTTGTAGCATTGTTTTGATGGTATGTGGTGGTGAGTATCCCGTTCATTACTGGATTGGAGGGATGGTAACTGTTCTCCAGTAGATTGTGTGATGGTGTGCTGTGAAGATGCTGCCTGTTCTTTCTTGTTTTGTTCTTGTGTATGTTGGAAGTACTCCTTCAGGTGTAGACGATGGAAAAAGCTTTCTAGGTCCCTGCAGAACTGACTCATCTGTGTGGGGTTGTAACCTCCTCGGAAAAGGTAACAGCATATATAAGATTACCCAGTAATCTTGACAACACAACTCAATAAGGTAAGTGGACATTATTATCATCCCCATAATTGCAGATGAGGGCTGAGTCTGCAAAAATAACTTGCTTAAGTCCCACCCCACATACACAGATGCAGACACAAAGTAACGTTTGAACCTTGAGATTCCAGATTCACCAAGTTACATCATTGCCTTCACTATAACAGTAAAATATCCACAAATTAAGATTTCAGGGAATGGCTTCGTAAATAATTTTAAAAACAATGTAGAAAGGAGTAGGTGGTTTTCAATAACAGAAAGGAAATGTGATGTTTTTTTAAAAACAAATGGAGAAAACTGAGAGAAAGGTAGTCTGTGGGGAAATGTAGTCGAGTGACACCATCAGTGTCCTTGATCTGGTATGCTGGCAAATTAAAGATGCCGCAGGGAATCTTATATCCTTAGTTGTCCAACACATCAAAAATGTTACAGGAAAGGATTATATCAAGCAGGTTAACTGACTTATTCCCCACCCCGCCCCACATAACTTGCTTGATACTAAAGCCATGCAGCCAGCAGCCTTCCTTGGTCCCCTATAGAATTTAATCTATCATGCACTCAAGGCTTTAAATTCTACTTCCCTAACAATCTGTCTCTGTGCTCATCCATCTGACAACAGGCTCATGGCTGTTGCTACCACGCAACAATGAGTATATTGGTTTAATTTAACATTTGCACTGCACTTTCCCCCCCCCCCCATGGAACCATGTGACTGCTGACAATTCGCTGAAAGACCTTCCCTCCCTTTGATTTTATTGTTCTTCTGTCTCCATTTTAATGTGATTTGTTTTTACTTTTAGATTGAAATCCCGATGTCAGAGAGTGCTTTCTTTTAAAAAATTGGATAGTGCCTAGTTGTTTGGATAATGCCTACTACCAGGGGTCTTGTTGTAGAAAAAGAGCTGCCGGAGCTCATTAGCATAACTCATTAGCATAACTTATTTGCATATGCCACGCCCCCTGACATCACCGGAAGTGACAGAAGGCCACACCCCCTGACATCACCGGAAGTGTGTCAGAAGGCCCGGCTACTTACCCTCCTGCTTCATCCTCATTCCCAAACGGAATGAGGATCGAAGCAGAGGGCGGGGTAAAGAAGGGGGCGGGGCTTCACCACGTGACCGCCCCGCCCCCTAGAGGTTCTCTTCCGGAGCTCCGTACCTGAGAGCTCCCCCCCGACTAGAGCCCTGCCTACTACTACCATAATGTCAGCAAGCTGCCATAAGATGCTGTATTCATATTCTGTGTTACTTTGCACCCTGCCCATCCCCTGTGTATTTTCCTGTGTAGGTGTTTACTATCTTTTGCTGCGACATCTGCGGAACTGCTCAAGGTCAACCAGCTGGAGGTGGGATGGAGTGATGGCATTGCTTGGCTTATTATGCATATCATGCCTGTAAACTGAACTGGTGTTTATGTTACAGAACCGTTGTGTTCCCAAGGAATTGGGCGCTCGTTTTATCTGTCTTCCCACCAGCGGGAAGTGGGCTCATTGGTCCTCACCTGGTTCAAAGTTCCTTTATTATGTTCCCTTAGGGGGCTTGTAGTTATTCCTAACAATGCTTGTGTTCTGATCTATCATCGCTTTATAATAAACTCTACTTTGTTCTTCAAACGTGGATTTATTTGAATGCATGGGGAATCGGACACATAACCACCACCACTAATAGTAGTGGTGGTAGTAGTGGTGGTGGAGCAGGGAAGAAAAATGGGATTCTTATGCCCTCTAGTATCCTACTCTTGCACCACCACCAGTAGTAGTAGTAGTAGCAGCAGCAGCAGCAGCAGCAGCAGCAACAGTGCAAGAGTAAGATGCTAGAGGAATCTCAGGGGAGGAGAATCCCATTTTCTCTTCCCTGAGCTCTCTCATCACCACCACCTCCAGCTCCAGCCCCCCCCATACCCGCTCCAGTGCTCTCTCCCCACTTCTCTTGATTGTTGACGCCTTGTTACTGCCAATTTCCACACACTATTTGGGGTTGCAAATAGCAATCCAAAAATGATGCACAAACTTCAGTGGTTTGGGTTTTTCTTCACGTACGTGTGGATGTTCTTTATAAGTTTTTTTTTTTTAAGGAGGTATCCTCCATTAGTGTTTTAAAAATTCTGTGAGCAGAATCCTACATTGTAGTCTTGGCAGGTTCCATTGTGAAGATTTTACTATCTGCAGGGGGAGGGCAGCCTTGCTTATTAGAGATAGTTATCACTTTTAACCAGAACCAGTGGAGTGTAGAGGATGGAGTTCTGGAGTAGGATTTAGGAAGTGTGTGTTCAAATCCCTACTAAGTCATAAAATTCACTGATGACCATGGCTCAATCACTCTGTCATTCTGTGAGTATTAAATAGGGAGAACAATGTGTGCTGTCTCCTTGGAAGAAGAATGGGAAAAGACAATTTTAAAGAAATCAATAACTAACCATTGTGAGTTCTGTGTAATCAATGGGAAAACATCAATTTCCAAACTATTAAACTGAACATGAACAAAACAGGAAAAAAATAGGAGATACAAAGTAGTGACAAGAGGATTATTTTCATTTATTTTATTTATTTATAAATTAAATGTATGGCTCACCCAATCCCTGAGTGCACAGGGCTCTACGTCATGTACAAGAACAGAATAAAATACATCATAAGCATCATTAAAATCACAATAACGAAATCATTTCAGTACATTCTTATCCTGTTAACATCTATTACACAAAAAGAAAAGACTCAACGAAAAATCAGTTTTTTGTGTTCACATGCCATTTCTCAAAATGCTAAGCATGCAGATGTATTATAAGAACAAATGTTACCATGCTAGGGCCACCATAGTGGCAGTGGCAGCAGTCCAGGGACCCACTATGTACCCTGCTTTATTTTACAACAATAGCAGTGCAATTCTAAACAGTTACACTCTTCTAAGCCCACTGATTTAGATTGGTGTAGCTTGGCTTAGGGTTCCCCCGTAAGGCTTTCCTATGTAATCTTAATGAATGAGTAAACTCATACTGAAGATAGTCTTAATGCCCAAGCTTAGCGCATGGAAAAGTGTGTGTGTGTGTGTGTGTGTGTGTTTGTGTGTGTGTGTGTGTGTGTGTGAGAGAGAGAGAGAGAGAGAGAGAGAGATGGGTGTAATAAGCATTGGTTCTTCCTATTATGTAAATAGCTATTTATGTAAATAGCTATGCCAGTTTGGTATAGTGGTTAGGAGTGTGGACTCTAATCTGGGAGAACAGGGTTTGATTCCTCACTCTTCCACATGCAACTGCTGGTGTGACCTTGGGTCAGTCACAGTTCTCTCAAGAGCAATTCTCTCAGAGCTTTCTCAGCCCCACCTCCCTCACAGGGTGTTTGTTGTGGGGAGAGGAAGGGAAAAGGGAATGGTAAGTCGCTCTGCGACCTGAGTGAAGGGTGGGTATAAATCCAATCTCCTCCTCCTCGTTGTCATCTAATGGGACTTTGCATGATAGTAAACCAGTCACCCATCACTTGGCATTTTTTTCCTTTTTGGTTTATTGTGGAACCCCTGCATGATTTCCTCCTCCCCCCGGGTGGATTTATGGACTGACAAAGCCCAGTCACAAACATCTTCAAGAAAACCGAAGACCTTTGTATGTGGACCAGCATTTATTTGCCTCAGAGGAGATTCTTTCATTCAGCAAGAGCGAATTCCATAAGCGAACAAGTCGGCTTATTTTGCGGCACACTGAAGTACCATTGTATTCAGCAGAGTCACTCAAGGAGGCCTGGAAGGATACAGGCAGTTGATAGCTCTAGCCTCACACTTGCTGCTAGAGTAATGAAATGTCAGGTGAAATGAGAGGCGGGAAAAGCCCTCTGAAAATGATGTAATTGGAAATATTGTGCTGGACCCATGCTGATAACCATCTTGCAACGCAGAAGGCAACCGCTTAATAAACACTAAAACCTTCCAGTCTGAAAGATTGCTGCTCCGCTAATTGCAGCAAATTAAATTGTTCGAGGGAAAGCTTACAAACATATAAGACATTATGAGCTCACCGAATAATCCTAGAACGCTGTCTCTTTGTTTGCTCGGCACTATCTAATCTGTTTGCCAGTTGCGATGCTAAACACCGGCCAAGCTGTGGATGAGACTGGAAAATCACTAAAGGATTGGGGTGCTTTGGGGGGGGGGGGGGGAGAGAAAGGCATGCCCAGAGTGTTCCCTCTAAGCTGAGTTAGTGTGAGCTAGCTCAGAGTTTTTTAGCCTCCGACGCACACATTTTTGTCTTCGCTCAGGAAGGATGGCTCCAGAGCAAACTAATTCATGCAGCAGCCAAATCACTGGCTCACAACGTCAATGCCAGTAGCTTACAAAGTAGACTTTTTGCTCACAAGACTCCATAGCTTAAAGGGAACATTGGCCCAGATAGTCCCTATCATGAGATGGGATACATCGAGATGAGGCCTGCAACTGGTGAGGCCCAGAGAAGACTGGCAAAGTAAGGAACATAGAGTATGGCTACTGACCATCAAATTAGCAGCATTTTGGGCACCTTTGACACATTACAAAGTCATTCTGCTTTTTGGAATGAGGACTTGGGGAAGGGCTGTGGCCTAGTGTTAGAGCATCTGCTTAGCATGCAGAAGGTCCCATGTTCAATCCCCAGCATCTCCTGTTTAAAAGATAAGGTGGTAGGTGATGAAAAAGACCTCAGCCTAAGACCCTGGAGAGCCGCTGCCAGTCTGAGAAGACAATACCGACCTTGATCAACAAATGGTCTGATTCAGTATAAGAAGCTTCATGTGTTCATGACTTGGCATCATGCTTGCAACGGGAGTTCTATGTCTCCCAGATGCACACTGGCTCTTTTTCATTTGCAACCAAAGCAGGCAGGGAGAAGAAGCTTTAACCTTTTCCCCCTCTGCTGTTTTCATATCTGCAAACAGCTCTGTGGAATCATGATTGGCTCCACTCTAAGAAGCGTGGTACTTAAGTGGGTACAACAACCTGAATAGCCCAGATTGGCCTGAGTTTGTTAGAGCCAGGGTTTGTATTTGGATGGGAGACCACCATGGAAGAGCAGGGCAGCTATGCAGAGGAATCGGCTTGCCATTCCCCCAGGGAGGTGGGGGTTTGCCCGCTTTTAGGGCCCAGATCCATCCAGCAGGATGGAACCCCGTCCTCAAAGTGCCACATTTGGGCCAACATGCCCAGCGTGGTGACATATCTTCTTGTTGGGAGATCTTTGGTGTGCTCACAAAGCATGCACATGGCAATGACATGTGGTGTCATCACACAGGGCACGTTGCAGGAGGACGCTCACCCAGGGCCAACGCTGTATTGACTGCAGAGTCGCCCCTGAATGGCCATAAAATGGCCATAAATCTATGCAGACGGCTACCACGAAACCATGAGATCAAACAAAGTGAAAGCAGCACGCAGTCTGGACACCGACCATAAAATCTGACAATCAAAGTGAAAGTGGCATGCAATATAGAGGGGAATTTCTGTTCCAGTGTGGGTTTGGAAAAACAGCGAAGCAAATGCTAGATGCAGATTGGGCCGCTGTCTTCTGGAGATGAGCTGCTGTTATTTGCTCAATGCCCAGAGTGTCCAAGTGTTTCTTGAGACTTCTAGGCACTGCTCCAAGGGCTCCACTGACAATTGGCATGATGGTCACATTTTCCCAGAGGAGCTCTAACTCTATTTGTACTCCCAGAGGTGTATTATTTGTTGTTATTGCTGTTGCTGTTTTTTATGTAAACCTCCTCAGGCAGGTTAAGCCATGGGTTTGGATCCAGGCTGCATTTTCTGCTAACAGCAGGGGAGATATAGTTCTCCCTGATGCAGACCCCTGATCTGAACCTCATGCCATTCTGGAGGGCCACCTGTAACCCAGAAACAATGTTTCGGAAAGATCAATGGCCTGCAATGGGAAGTGGGGAGGGAAGGAAATACTGTTCTGCTGACGGATGTGCCTTCCATCTGCATGAAATGCCATTGGGCTCCAACCCATTGTCCCCATAGTTTCTCAAAAAGTCACCTGAATCTAGAAGTTATGTCATACCAATAAGACCATATAACATTGATAAAGCAGAAGGAAGAGGGATGAAATATGCTCCCAGACTGGAAATTAAGAACCAAAGAGATGATTTAAGGCAAGACTGTTGTAAATGTGCAAAATGTCATTTAGACAAATGCAATGCTCTGCAGGCCTGCTTTTCAATGAGTCAGTGTGAAGAAACAAATAGGGTATTGTGTGTCCATATAAACTATGATTGGAACTAGAAACATTTTCCCCCTTGGGTTACATATAAATGAGAAAATGGGTGTTAGCATTTTTATGAGGTTGTGGTTTGTCATTTACTGAATGATAACTATGAATAAATACACCATCCATAGAATGTTAATCCTCTTCCTACATTCTGTTTGGAACCATCTCAGGTGCAAGAGGTATCTATTCCCTTGTCATCCCACCTTTGTGGGGCTCTGCTGCAGTTCAGTAAGATAGTTGAGGCAGGGCAGCTTTGCTTGTAGAGCTCTGTCACACATTTAGCAGTGCCATGCTTGAAATTTTAAGGGCTGAAGCTGGGATTATGGAAAACCGTGAAGGATAACCTGGAAAACTTCGCACACAATATTGACAGAGGACAGCTAGCCATACTCAAAAATAGGATCGCCAACCTCCAAGTGGTGGCTGGAGACCTCCTGGAATTCTTCAGAAAAGAGAGATCAGTTCCTCTGGAGAAAATTGCTACTTCAATGGGTATGGCATTATGGCCTGCTGAGGTTCCTCCTGAGGGTTGCCAGGTCACCTGGGGGGGGGGTTTGCCTGCTTGATGGGCCCCTTACTCGCCAGTCCAGATCTGTTCGCCAGTGGGAATCACACTCCCAAAGTCCCAGGATCGTGCCGGGCATGTTGCGGGGGGGGGGGGCTCTATCATGCGAGGAAAAACTCTGTTTTACTCTCAAATGATAGTGGCCCCACCCCCAGTGTGCCTCACATGATGGCATCACTTCCGGGTGATGTCATCGCAGTGCATGTACCGAAGATATCCTGGAGAAGGGCTGGGACCCCACCGTTGCAACACTGGTAAGACTTGGCAATCCTCCCCTCCTCAAACCCCACCCTCCCCAGGGTCCACTTCCAAATCTCCAGGTATTTCCCAAACCAGAGCTGGCAACTCCACTCACAAACCTTTGGGGGCATTTAGTAGTTCTAGCTTCATGTAGGAGTTTCCATGGCTTCAGGTAGCAGTTCCGTGGCTTATTATTTTCAATGCATGTGGCGAAACATATTTCAAGTGGAATGGGGAAAAAGGGTAGGATGCTCTTGCTGATTCCCAGGATGGCCTTCAAGCATGATTTGAAGATCAAGCGTAGTCTTTGCTGCTAAAAGCTTTCTATAATTATGGAAGCCAGAGATGGAAGCAAAGGAACTTGGCTTGAAAATCTGTGTAATATTTTCCTAATGACAAGGTGGTTGCTGAAGCGTTTTTTTTTTCTTACAGAGTGCTCAGCAAAATGGATTCCCACTGTGGAACACTTTAGAAACACCTAGGTTCATCTTCTATATCAATATGATTGGGGGCATGGACTAGGCTTGAGTTAGAATCTGAAGAGCAGAAATTATATTTCGCTGGTTTCTCCAAGCCTAGACTAATGATGAGACAATATCAACAATATCAAGGCGATCTGATCGGGGCTCCACTCAGGGGGAACTGAGGAGTGTAATCAAAGGATGTCAATCACATCCATGCCAAAGTTCTCAGCATCCCTGAGTCTGTCTTTAGGCAATCTCCACATCTTAAAGAGAGGTATGTTAGGCTGAGAATGTGACTGGCCCAGGGTCCCCCAGCAAGCTTCCGTGTCAGAGAGGGGACTTGAACCTGGGTCTCCCAGTCCCAGATCCTAGTCCAAAACTCTTAACCACTGCACCACAGTGGTTCTTTGCGTATTTTTGTGTTGCTCAGGCTAAAGTGAGAGGACAGATGCAGGATGTGTCTTTCTCACTGTCCTCACCTTGAATGATCAAAGCTCTTTGTTCTTAAAATGCACGGAAACATATTTAATGTTGAGGGGAAACCCTGGGGAGGGGGAGACGAGGGGTTCATGACAGGTAGTAAAGAAAGAACATCCATTGTTTTTTTGAAAATGCTCCTCTTCTTGCAAAGCAGGGCAGGCTGTGCGGAACCACCCTCTTCATATGGCATCGCCAGTTGTGCACATGCCATACCCAGGCTCTGCCTGACTTGATGAAAATACAGTTCCTAAATTGAATTAAGCACAATGGAAGTGATGCAGTGCAATGCTAAAAAGCATAGACAAGAGGGACACTGTTTCCCAAAGAGATTTTTTTAAAAGGATATGGAGAATCAATGAGGCAGAGAGATGGAAGAGTGCCTTTCCAGATGGCAGAATCTTCTGGGAAAGGATTTGCACATAAGACTGTCGGATGTGACAGCGAGGAAATGGGCACGAGATGAGATGAGGGAATCCAAAGGGGCACCAGAGAAACAAAACATGGCATGGTCCACTGAATCAGGAGCCCAGAGATTGGAGTGCCATCTCTAGTCTGCAACTGCCTTGCCAGTTGACCTTGGGCAATGTCCTTACTTCTGTTGCTTTACCCTAATTAAATTAAGGCTTGTTCTTTGCGGTGAATGGTACAATGCAGTGTTGGGCAAAAGCAAAGGATTACAAAATACAGACCTCAGAAGGTGTCACTGAGGAAGGAAAGAATGGCGTGTGAAGCCCTTTGGGGGGGGGATTTGTAGTGTCATTGAAAGTTTCTGGCTTCCTTCAAAATGCCTTAGACATTTCATGCAAGGAGGAACCTTTATATTTGACCCCCTCCTTTTGCATTGCTTTAGGGGGAAAAACAGTATAGCAAAATGCTGAGCCAAATTTGCAAATGCCTGTTCTGTCCTCATATCCTCAAATGTAATCCCCACACACACACACACATACCTTTTTGTTGCTGTTTGCCCCTTCTTTAGTACTGCTTCAGCACCATCTTTCAAAGCAAACCTCCCCAAACAGATGTGTCTCCCTCATGATATGATCCCAGCCAACTGGGAATCAGGTCACAAACACTGCAGTGCTACACAGCCAATCGGATTTTACCATCCAGCGATGCCAGCAAAGACAAATTGAATCCTCATATTAGCTCATTCATAAATGGAAAAAGGAGGGGGCTATGATGAACTGACCTCCAAAACCAGGATGCTGAATGCATCAAAAACAACGATTTGGGAGATTAGGGGTTAATGCCTCTCTGTAAAGCACAGTTTGATTGACAGGCTGCTGTCTGCATGCATCCCCTTCTCTGATTGGTCAGTGCCAGGTGAGTCTTGTCCTGTTAGAGGGCGTCTATCATCTTTTGAACTTTGGCTAGTCAGGAGGAGTGTGTGTGTTGGTCTGAAGGAAGCAGACAAGTTCACTTGTGAAGTGAGGGGACACAACCTGTAGTCCTTGCTGTGCACCATCCCATTTGAGGAAAAGTTCAGAAGCCAGAATTTAAAAGTCTAAGTGTCAGCCCTAGCTTAATTCCATTCATTCACAGTCTCCAGAACTGGGGTTTAGGTTTGACAGAAGAGACTGGAAAGGAGGTTGAAAACTGCCAGTCTAGCCAAAAAGAGAAGGATTATCGCTCCTAGGAAGAGGAGGATATTTCTTACCAGTTATTCAGAGGGTTCGACTCAGAATGACCCCCTGGTTTGTGTGAAAAGGGAAATTCTCTTAGACTCCTCAAGAGTGAAAAAGGGAAAGTTATAATCCCACTTGGGAAGTATTTCAATACAGGAAGAAAGTGCTAACTTCCAGGAAACTAAGATAGTTTTATGAAACTTTATTAAGACACATTGTTGCCGAAAGAAATCTCCAAGACAAACAAACCTCTCAAAGTCAAGAACTGAGTCTCTAAGAATGTAAGCTTCAAAATAACATAATTTGTATAAACAACAAAATTTATCTCAACTTCTTGTCCCCTGCCCCATTCCTACCCCAACTGTGCCTGTTCAATAAAATCAACATTACTGTTTAAACTTTACTTTGTGTCAAGTGCCATTTACAAAGGCTTAGCTACAATAAATATCTGGCCTGGGCAAAAGCCAAATAACTTCTCTGTCACAGGGTGAGACAGACAGACAGACAGAAAGTTATAATTCTATAATTCAAATACGCTACTAAGAGGTTGCTCTGTCAGAGTGGGGAACAGTGTTTTGGCGGGAAAATCTGCCTCACAGAGAAGAAGCAGGGGTCTGTCATAGGGGCCATTGCCAAGACACACACAATCTCACAACAGAAAAGAGGACACAGATGAAGCTGCCTTCTGTGGAACCACAGCCTTTGTCTATCAAGTTTGATATTATCTACTTTGACTGGTAGAGACTCTCCAGGGTCTCAGGAAGAAGAGACATTTCACATTATCAGCTGCTTGCTATTTTTTACTGGGGATGCTGGGGACTGAACCTGGGACCTTCTGCATGCAAAGCAGATGCTCTACTACTGAGCCATGGACCCACGACTGCCTAATGCTTTCTGTATTCTACTAGTAATGCTAAGGACTGCCAGTACAGAACAACATGCCAGGGAACACTGGCCCAACAGCGTTGTCAGTGGCCAATGTGTTCCCTCTCCTCCCTCAGGATATTTTTGCTCCCTTTATACTCCTCCAAACTATTGAAAAGGCAAACACTTTGGGGACAACACGAACATGAAAAACAGTCCCTCCTCCAGTTCAAGTGAAGTTGCAACCAAGGCAAGTGCAGATTCCTCCTACCTCCCTGCATCTCTCCTCCCACCCCATATATGTTGTCCAACTTCTCAGAACTCCTGGGTCTTCCTTTAAAATCTCAAAAGTGCTTTGTCAGAACAGGAAGCCCAATATTCTCTCCAAATTTTGCTTTGGTCAATGTTTTGACAGTGCTTCTCTGCCAACAAAGCCTTCCACGAAGAAAGGACGACCAAATCCCAACAAAATAAAGTGCCTCTTGTGTTCTCTCCCCTTTCTAATTGAAACTCAGCTGGACGTTTTGCTAATTATTAATTCATCACTAACACCCTGTTCCACTTTGCCACAATCACATACAACCATGCTAATATTAAGGGTTATCACCTCAGTCAATCCCTGTTAAGTTTCTCTGTGCCTGACAATGAACCCCTTTTAATTAACTGATGTTATAACTTAAATCACTCAGCTCCTGCAGCTCATCTTTCATAAGCAGTTCAAGCTGCAAACAGTGCAAGCCTATGGATACCTACTCAGAAGTAAGATTCACTGAACCCAATGGGTTTACTCACTAGTAAGTGGGCTTAGGTTTACCCATGTAACTGTATTACCCAGGGCAGCCCATTGGCAGCCTCCCTCACCTCAATTTTACTAAAGATATTTTCAGAGCATATTAACCCTCATCTGACACCAGAGGGGCATGCGTAATTACTGCTGAACTACTCTTACTACCTTAAGAGTAGTTCAGCAGTGGGAATTGGCAGCCTAGGGAGGTGGTGAGCTCCCCCTCACTTGCAGCCTTCAAGCAATGGATGGACAAACACTTTCCAGGGATGCTTTAGGCTGATCCTGCATTCAGCAGGGGGTTGGACTAATAATAATTAATACTTATCATATGGCAGTGTGTGTAGTATAGCCAGGGGATCCTAAGATTGTCTGGCAGCCAGTTCTAGCTCTTTTAGTGTTATGCACCACTAGGTGGCAAGCTAGACTTGTTTTTTAAGGCAAGAAATGTTTCAGAGATGGTCTGCCATTGCCTCCCTCCGTGTCACAACCTTGGTATTAATTGGAGGACACCCATCCAAATACTAGCCAAGGGTGACCCTGCTTAGCTTCCGAGATCTGACAAGATTGGGGTAGCCTGGTCTGGGGCTGGACTAGATGGTCTGTATGGCCCCTTCCAACTCTATGATTCCATGATTCTAATTATTATGCTCTCTTGGCTGACTGTCAGAAGGTCCCATGGTTGACTGAGGGGCTAGTAGAACTTTGTACTATCTGGTGCATCTTCATTGACATTTTTTCCTTGTTTCCTTCCTTTTCTTGTCTTGACATCTTGTTTAACACCTAAATGCTAAATGTGCGGTCCTCAGGAGAGTTAGGCCATTGACTTCCAAAAACACAGATGGGTGTAACTGCTCAGGATTGCTTTATAAATCAAATATGCACAATGGTGCCATCTAGCCACAGATTTTGCCCGTGTCAGTAGCTGCAGGAAAACAGGAAGTGGCTTTCCTTGGATGATTTGGGCTCTTCTGCAAAGGTGGAAGTATCTTTCACAGGGAGTTGCACATTTCCCCACTGTATAAACAGAACACAAAGCTCCGTTATTCCCAGAAGATCCACACACAAAAAAAGGCCAAGAGGAAAGTGTCTTGCCACTCAGTTTTCCTTTCCTCTGCTCCTGCAGAACCTCCAAAGCATCCCTGACTTCTCATAGTTGTCCAATAACTGCACGTCAGACTCTGTACATACCACTTCAATGGTGGAGCTACATATTACAACAAATGCAAAGAAGCCACTGAAAATAGCAACCATGTGTCAAATCATCCCTCCTTACCTGTAGTACAATGTAATATATAAGTTCTATGCCCTATTGTTGGACCTCCAGAGGAATTGGTTGGCCACTGTGTGAGTCAGGAAGATGGACTAGATGGACCACTGGTCTGATCCAGCAGGGCTCTTCTTGTGTTCTTAATTTACTTCTTCATCCCAAATCATTACACTGTGTATTTCCCCAACATAGTTCCAAATTATTGGATGCTGCTGGGAGGCACAGGGCAATGTACAATGTAATGATGGGAGTATATTACGTGCATATAACTATTGGCTACAAAAGGTGAGGGGGGGACTCAACATGGGGCTTCCATTTTGGGAAGCAGCCACTTTTCTCTTGTAACATACCTCACAAGGTACCTGTTGTGGGGAGAAGAAGGAAATGTGATTGTAAACCATGTTGAGTCTCCTTAAAGTAGAGAAAAATGGGGTATAAAAACCTACTCTTCTTCACCCTCAAAGAACAAGGTCACAGAGGCTGATTCTGTGTTGGCTTTTCCCTCCATTGTTTTACAAAACCCACGTTGGAACAGAAATTCCCCTCTGCACTGTGTGCTGCTGTCACTTCTTTGATCATCAGGTTTTATGGTAGCCTCCACACTCCATGCCACTTTTGCTTTCTTTGATTATCAGATTTTATGGTACCTTCTGCATAGATTTATGGCCATTTTATAGCCATTCAGGGGTGACTTTGCAGTCAGTATGGCATTGCCCCAAGGTATTTGAATGTGGTTTTGAGCTGCACTTTTTCCTCCCAGTTGAGAAGATGTGGAGCGAATGCTAGATGCAGAATCGCCCAGAGAAAGCAAGTACTGTGAACAAATGGTGTTACTGTGTCAAAAACCTCATGTCAAGATAATCATCCACATATAGTGTCCATACATTAGTACAGAGCAGTTTCTTTTTACAGATGTATGAGTCAAAGGGAAAATGCCATTCTACTAGTCTAGTCTACAGACTCTCAACACACTTCTCAGGGCAATGCATTTCCGCACCTCTGTTGGATCCCCAAGCATCGAGAATAAATCCACGTTTTCAAGAAAAGCAAAATTTATTTCAAAGCGTTGAAGACATACTCAAACACGTTCTTTGTTAGAACTGGGGATACACAGGTAGGGCGAGCATAATAAAGGAAATTCAAACAGATACAGATCCAATGAATAGCTTTCCCGCTGGCGGGCTAATGAAACAGTTGCGCGCCCAGTCCATGGGAACCAGGCAGAACATCAGACAAAACACAGGTGCAGTACTCATGAGAAAAGCAATAGGCAAGCATTACAGCATCTTCTCCCCCACACAACCTCCAGCAGTTATCTTTTGCATTCCAACGCAGGAGCAGGATGATAGAAACCAAGCCGGGTGCAACAGGGAAAGGATATGTACACAGAGGTCACAGAAAACAGAATGGCAGCTTGCTGACAAAAGGAGTTATTCATAATCTTCCACATAATATATTGCTCCCATAAATTTAGTTCCCAATCATGAAGTGTAAGACTCGTATGGCTGCGAGAGTTGGACTATAAGGAAGGCCGAGCACCAAAGAATAGATTCTTTTTGTCCGGGAACCTTCTGTGGAAACTACGGATCAGGTAAGGGGCCCGAATATCCCCTTCTTCCACCCATTCGCGGTGCTGGGGACCGAAATCAACCCATTCGATAAGGTACCAGAGTTTACCACGTTTCACTTTACAATCAAGGATATCAGCGATCTCAAAATGTTCATCCCCTTCCAAAATGACAGGTGGAGGAGGAGTAACTGCTGGTCTCCAGGGAGACGGGCCAGGATCCTTCTTCAACAGGCTCATGTGAAAAACAGAATGCAGAGCACGTAAATTCTTAGGCAAAACAACATCAACCGCCACATCATTTATGACTTTACGCACTTTGAATGGACCAATGAACTTCCACCCCAATTTCCTGCTAGGCCGCAGCATCTTAATGTTCTTGGTCGAGACATACACAAGATCCCCAGGTTTCAGATCAAACCCCACCACCCTACCCTTGTCTGCCTGGGTCTTGTAAGCAGCCTTGGCTGCGTCAAGTGTTTGGCATAGCAGAGGCCATGCTTTTTGCAAGGACATACACCATGTATCAGCATCCCCCACAGGACGTTGGCCCATCCCCTCCAAGAAAGGGAGGGGGGGACTGTCGTAACCAGATACAGCTTTATAAGGAGACATGCCTGTGGAGCTATGGACAGTATTATTATAACAATATTCAGCAAGAGGCAACAATTCACACCAATCATTCCGTTGATAATTAGTAAAACAACGCAGATATTGCTCCAGGGTCTGATTAACTCGTTCCGTTTGTCCGTCAGTTTCAGGATGATACGCGCTGCTGAGCCCTTGTTCCACCCCTAAAATGGAAAGAAGTTCCCTCCAAAACTTAGAAACAAATTGGGTCCCCCTGTCAGAAATTAACTTAGCAGGTAATTGATGAATTTTCACCACGTGAGACATAAACGATTTCGCCAACCTCTGAGCTGTAGGCAAGGAAGGAAAAGGCACAAAATGAGCTTGCTTAGAAAATAAATCAACAACCACCCAAATAACAGTGTTCCCTTTGCTCGCAGGGAGGTCAGTAATAAAGTCCATGGACACCACTTCCCACGGTCTCGATGGGGTAGGGAGTGGCTGCAGAAGACCAGGAGGCTTGCCCACTCTGGGTTTAGTCAAGGCACAGGTTTGGCAGGACCGAACAAAAGTCAAGAGGTCTTTGCGCATCTGTGGCCACCAGAACTGTCTGCGGATGAGTTGCAGAGATTTAACAAAACTCCAATGCCCTGCCAGTTTCGAACCGTGAGCAGACTCCATCACCTCCCTCCTCATTGAAATAGGCACATACAGTTTGTCTCCAGAATAAATCAGACCTTCAGGGCTACGGACACAATCAGGCAACGTTGTCAGGGAGGCATCATCCTCAGCAGTAAAAGCAGACAGATATTTCTGAACCCACGCTCCGCCCCCCACAGGGAAAAGGGAAGGCGAAGTTTCATCAGAACGCGGAATGGATCGCGCTTGCGCACGGGTGACCACAGCCCCCCCCAGGTGGGAGGGGGAAAAAACAGAGTCCATGATGATTTCACGCTGACTGTCATGTTGTGGGAGGCGTGAAAGCGCGTCAGCCAGGGAATTAGCCGCCCCAGGGAAATGACGAAGAGTGAATCGAAACTTAGCAAAGAAGTCCGCCCAACGAAGTTGTTTAGCGTTGAGAGAACGGGGGGATTTCAGCATCTCCAAATTCTTATGGTCAGTCCAGACTTCAAATGGCAGTTGCGCCCCCTCCAACCACTGCCTCCAAGTGGAGAGAGCCAGCCGGATCGCTGACGCCTCCTTCTCCCAAATCCCCCAGTTTCGTTCAGCGTCAGAAAACTTTTTAGACACAAATGCGAGGGGGTGTAAACGACCATCTTCCCCTTCTTGCAAAATAGCGGCCCCCATTGCCACATCCGAGGCATCAGTTTGGACAATGAATTTTTTAGTTTCATCAGGGCGCGCCAGCACTGGCTCAGAGGTGAACATCAGTTTAAGTTTCTCAAAAGCCTCTGCGCAAGCAGGGGACCATTTAAGCGGGGCGCCTGGTTTCGTAGCATCAAACCCCTTCCCCTTGGTCTTTAGCAAATCAGTCAGGGGAAGGGCAATTTGAGCGAAATTCTGGATGAAATTTCTATAAAAATTGGCGAATCCGAGGAACATTTGCAATTGTTTGCGGGTCCTGGGGGGCTCCCAGTCAAGTACAGCCTGTATTTTAGCAGGGTCCATTTCCACCTTCCCCCCAGAGATGCGATAACCCAAAAAGTCAATGCATGTCTTGTGGAATTCACATTTTGACAGCTTTGCAAACAAGTGGTGTTCATAAAGTCGCTTAAGGACCTGGCGCACCAATTTAATATGCGACGGGAGGTCCTGAGAGTACAGCAACACATCATCAAGGTAAAGGACCACTCCTTTGAACAAGAACTCATGTAGGACCTCATTGATTAGGTTCATGAAGACCCCCGGAGCCCCTTGAAGCCCGAAGGGCATAACGAGGTACTCAAACTGCCCCAAAGGGGTATTAAATGCAGTCTTACTTTCATCCCCCTCCCGAATGCGCACACGGAAATATGCATCTCGGAGGTCAAGTTTCGAGAAGATTTTGCCCTTGGTGGCCTCAGCTACCAAGTCCTTGATTAGCGGGAGGGGGTAAGCATTGGACAAAGAAACAGCGTTCAGACCCCTATAATCAGTGCACAATCTAAGCCCCCCGTCTTTCTTCTTTCGGAAAAGTACAGGCGCGGCGAAAGGGGAGGAAGCCGGGCGAATGAAACCTCGGGCTAGGTTTTTATCAATAAAGTTCCGCAGTTCAACTTTCTCAGCCGGCCCCATCGCATAGATTTTACCTTTAGGTAATTTACAGTCAGGCAAAAGTTCAATAGCACAGTCAGTCGAGCGATGGGGGGGCAATTCGGACTGAGCCAGCAGCAAAATATCAGACTGTGACAGGGTGGGACAGCCATAGTGTTTTCAGGAAAGAAGAAAACAGATAGCTAGGGGAACTCAGTAAGACATGGAAAGAAAAAAGGATGGAAAATCTTGCCTCTGAGGGAGGGAAGTGGAAGAGGTGCATCATAGGTGTTCAGAGAGGAAAGACTGGAGATTCCCGAAATTCTAGATATTTTCCATATTCCTGGAACATTTTTGATCTGCTTCAACTATCACAACCCAGAATCCTTTGTTTTGTCATCTTGATGTTCAGCCATAATCACGCTTTGGCACTTTCTGCTTTAAACTTCTTCAGCAGTTGTTTCTTCACTGTTTTCTGCCAGTAATGTGGTATCATCTGCTTATCTCAAATTGTTAATGTTCCTTCCACTAATTTTCATAAGAACATAAGATAAGCCAATGTTGGATCAGGCCAATGGCCCATCCAGTCTGTCACACAGTGGCCAAAAATACGAGGTGCCATCAGGAGGTCCACCAGTGGGCCCAGGACACTAGAAGTTCTCCCACTGTTGCCCCTCCAAGCACCAAGAATATAGAGCATCAGTTGCCCCAGACTGAGAGTTCCCATCTATACCTTGTGGTTAATAGCCACTGATGGACCTCTGCTCAATATGTTTAACCAATTCCCTCTTGAAGCCGTCCATGCTTGTAGCCACCACTACATCCTGTGGCAGTGAATTCCTTGTGTTAATCACTCTTTGGGTGAAGAAGTACTTCCTTTTATCCCTTTTAACCCAACTGCTCAGCCATTTTATTGAGTGCCCATGAGTTCTTATATTGTGATAAATGGAGAAAAGGGAGAAAAGTACTTCTTTCTTTACCTGCGCTATCTCATGCATAATCTTGTAAACCTCTGTCATGTCAGTCGTCATTTCTCCAAGCTAAAGAGCCCCAAGCACTTTAAGCTTTCTTCATAGGGAAACCCTTTTATCATTCTAATTACCCTTTTCTGCACTTTTCCAGTGCTATGATATCCTTTCTGAGGTGTGGTGACCAGAACTGTACACGGTATTCCAAATGAGGTCACACCATCGATTTACACAGGGGCATTATGATACTGGCTGATTTGTTTTCAATTCCATT
>NW_015167554.1:868186-886685 GCF_001447785.1 Gekko japonicus
CTTACCAACGGGCCCAGCTGAGCCGGAACTCCCCTGGGAGGGAAACCCGGTACAACCGGTGGCCCCGCTGGCATTGGCCTCAGTGGCGGCGGCAGACCCGGCACCGGCGGACCCCCCGGCATCGGCGGTTGCACAGGCACTTGCAGAGGCGGTCTCACCGGCGGCTGGACAGGCACCTGCTGCGCGGGAACTCCCGGTGCTTGCAGCGGTGGTCCCATCAGCGGTTGAGCAGGCATCGGCGGCGCGGGAAATCCCGGTGCAGGAGCAACTTGTTGCTGCGCGGCGTGTGCGTCAAGGAAATTAGCCATTCTAACGTCCATCATTCCCGGCAGACCTTCCATCACATCCTGGAATGCCCGCAACAAGTCTCTCACCGAGTCTTCCAGTTCTGCTAGTCGTTCCCCGGTAGTTTCCTCCGGGATGGGGTCCCGAGGGCGGTAGTCCGGGGGTGGGTCATAGTCCTCTTCCGTTTGGAAGGCTCCGGTGCCCTCCTCATCTTCTGCGTGGCCTCGCGGTCCCGACGGCTCGAACATCCACTCCTCGAGGTCCTGCTTGGGACTCCCCTTCTCCGAGGTAGACCCCGGCTCCGGGAACAATCCCTTGTCAAACAGACTCTCACGTAATCCGCTCCCCCGACGGGAGTACACCTCACGGGTGCCCTGGGTGTTGTACATAGTCCAGTCATCCTGCTGGTGAGTCTTCCGCGGACCCCAGTGCGAAGGGGTCGGAGGCGGCCAAGACAGATGTGCAGGCAGGCGGGGAATCGCTCCCCCCACGGCACCCTCCATCGAGGCTGCAGTCGTGAACACCAAAGACGCGGAGGTTTGTGGGACCGATCCTGAGTCCCCCTCCGTGTTAGGTAGATTTCCCTCAATTCCGCTCATGATCTTGCCAGATTCGGAACGATAGGAAAAAGGGAGTTCTAACAATATGTTGGATCCCCAAGCATCGAGAATAAATCCACGTTTTCAAGAAAAGCAAAATTTATTTCAAAGCGTTGAAGACATACTCAAACACGTTCTTTGTTAGAACTGGGGATACACAGTTAGGTCAAGCATAATAAAGGAACTTCAAACAGATACAGATCCAATGAATAGCTTTCCCGCTGGCGGGCTAATGAAACGGTTGCGCGCCCAGTCCATGGGAACCAGGCAGAACATCAGACAAAACACAGGTGCAGTACTCATGAGAAAAGCAATAGGCAAGCATTACAGCATCTTCTCCCCCACACAACCTCCAGCAGTTATCTTTTGCATTCCAACGCAGGAGCAGGATGATAGAAACCAAGCCGGGTGCAACAGGGAAAGGATATGTACACAGAGGTCACAGAAAACAGAATGGCAGCTTGCTGACAACCTCTCACAAGTCTTTATAGAGATCCATATATTCTTTGTTTTGATTAGGAATGCTGTTGAATTTCTCCTCCCCGCTGACTTGATTCAGAATGCCCATTTCAATCTTGCTCCCCTGTTGCTTGAATCAAACCCATGAGCTTTGTACATTTGTGCCACTTTCTGTATTCAGTTCCCCTCCCCGTAAAATATACACTTTTTCAACAGTATTTGGTAATAAATCATCATTACACATTATGCAGATATTATATTATAAATGATGTAAATTGTACATATCAGTAGCAAGTAGGCATTGAAATGGATATAAATTGTTTCAAGGAGGCAAACAAATTATCAGCCTCAGCGGTGAAAATGGGTGGACTTAAACGATTTACAATGGCAACATAGGGGAAGGGAAATAAATGAAAAGAACCCATTTCTTGTCTCAATTACAAGCCCTTTTCAAGGAGACACCAGTGAAACACAGGTAAGTTTCCACTTCATGAGGTCAATTATTTACGCATGATTACAGTTCTTTGTTCAAGATGAATTTATTTCTTTATATGCTCCATTTATATTCCACCTTTCACTCCAATCGGGACCTGAAGCAGCTTACGTTATTCAGTTCTCTTCTATTTTGTCCTCACAACAACACTGTGAAGTTGGTGAAGCTGAGAGGAGGAGGAGGAGGAGGAGGAGGAGGAGGAGGAAACATAAGAGAAGCCAATGTTGGATCAGGCCAATGGCCCATCCAGTCCAACACTCTGAAATACAGTGGCCAAAAATACCAGGTGTCATCAGGAGGTCCACCAGTGGGGCCAGGACACTAGAAGCTCTCCCACTGTTGCCCCTCCACACACACCAACAAGCATCACTTGCGCCAGACCAAGAGTTCCTATCTATACCTTGTGACTAATAGCCACTGATGGCCCTCTGCTCCATGTTTATCCAATTCCCTCTTGAAGCCGTCCATGCTTCTGGCCGCCACCACCTCCTATGGCACTGAATTCCATAGATTTATTCACTCTGTGTGTGAAGTACTTCCTTTTAGCTCTTCTAACCTGACTGCTCAGCAATTTCATTGAGTGCCCACAAGTTCTTGTATTGTGAGAAAGGGAGAAAAGTACTTCTTTCTCGACCTGCTCTATCCCATGCATAATCTTGTAAACCTCGATCATGTCACCCCTCAGCTGTCATTTCTCCAAGCTAAAGAGCCCCGTTTTAACCTTTCTTCATAGGGAAAATGTTCCAACCTTTTTATACTTTTATCATTCTAGTTACCCTTTTCTGCACTTTTTCCAATGCTATAATATCCTTTCTGAGGTGTGGTGAACAGAATTGCACACAGTATTCCAAATGAGGTTGCACCATCGATTTATACAGGGGCATTATGATACTGGCTGATTTGTTTTCAGTTCCCTTCCTAATAATGTCCTGCATAGTGTTGGATTTTTTTTATTGCAGTTGCACACTGTCTTGACATTTTCAGTGAGTTATCTACTACAACTCCAAAATCTCTCTCTTGGTCAGTCTCTGCCAGTTTAGTCCCCATCAACGTGTATTTATAGTTAGGATTTTTGGCCCCAATGTGCATAACTTTGCACTTGGCCACACTGAACCCTATTGCCACGTTGATGCCCACTTGCCCATCCTCGACAGATCCCTTTAGAGTGCCTCACAGTCCTCCCTAGTTCTCACCACCCTGAACAATTTAGTGTCACCCACAAATTTAGCCACTTCACTGCTTACTCCCAACTCCAAATCATTAATGAACAAGTTAAAAAGCATCAGATCCAGTACTGATCCCTGCGGTACCCCACTGCTTACCACCCTCTACTGTGAAAACTGCCTATGAAGATGATGAAGAAGAAGAAGTTGGATTTATACCCTGTCCCCCTCACTTGGAAGCTCAGAGTGGCTTACAAACCTTTCCTTCCTCTCCCCACAACAGACACTGTGTGAGGTAGGTAGGGCTGAGAGAGTTCTGAGAGAGCTGTGACTAACACAAGGTCACCCAGCTGGCTTCATGTGGAGGAGTGGGGAATCAAACTTGGTTCTCCAGGTTAGAGTCTGTTGCTCTTAACCACTACCAGGGGTGGCCAAACTGCAGCCCAGGAGCCACATGCGGCTCTTTCACACAGTCTAACTTAATGTTAATAAAAATCGCATTTGCATATTTTTCAATTAAAATGTGTGTGTAATATTCGTTCATGTCTTGCAGCTCTCAAACATCTGACGTTGATTCTGTATGGCTGTTACGTTAAGCAAGTCTGGCCACTCCTGCACTATATCAATGAGTAACACAAGGTCATCAAAAATGGTGGGATTTGAATTTGGGTCTCCCAAATCCTAGTCAGACACTCTAAACACTAGACCAGATGGGCTCTCTTGGGGAGGGCAGCTACTTCCATCTGCCAGATACCACCTTCCTCATTTCAAATGATTAAACTCTGCAAAAATATTTGGTTTGCCAATTCACATTCATCTGTCCAATTTTCCAAAGGATTCATTGTCCCTTAAATGTATTGCCACATATCTTTAACACAGGAAGATTGTTCTTGGCAGCTTACCCTGAGAGGATGCTTGCAGTGCAATTTCCAAAAGGTTCTCATTTTTTATCCTTGTCTTACCATCACACCTGCTGAAGATATCCTTCCCTCTCGAAGGCTGCTGCCCAAAGCATACTTATCAGGATGTAAGTGTCATTGAACTCAATGGGACTTGCTAAACATTTTTTTAAAACTCCAAAATATCAAGCTGTTAACCTTAGATAATTAACATAGTATTTAACCACTACCTCTTTCCACAATGACTGAAATCACAAGGGATGCACCCTCTGCATTTCAAAATTAATTTGTCCATTTATCTTGATGATCTTCTGCATTTATTGAAGTAATCTACCCGAGTGTTATTTTAATACAGTTGCAGCCATTCATTACCATTTCTTTGCCTAGAGTCTTCTAATGTTAATATTAAATAATCTACTAAATATTTTCAAGGTTAGAATGCATTGCTCACAATCTATAAGCACAGCAGAATGCTGACATTGGCCGATCATGGACAAAGATCAGTGCTTCCTTTAGAACTTATATTTGTGAATGCTTACCATGGCCTGTCGGTCGGTCTGTCCGTCCATCCATCCAGCTCTTGGAAAGGAGAAAAATCTTTACCAGCACTAGTGTATTGTCTGTACTAGAGGTTGAGGTGAATGACAGATGAAGGTTTGCACATAATCCATGGGAAAATATTGTGCTTGAATTATCAGGCTTTTTATTTATTTATTTATTTATTTGTTCGATTTATACCCCGCCCTCGCCAGCAGGCTCAGGGCGGCTACAACAAAGGCAATTGCCATAACAACAATTAAAACATCATAAAACAGTCATTACACAATAAAAACAATCGTTAAATAAAGTGCGGTGCTCTTGATGTTAAAATGTTTTTCTCAGTCCAAGATGGGTTCATTCATTAACCTAACCTGGCAGCATGCATTCTTTGGTTCTTTGATTACCTAGGCGTCTGGGCGTCTGCCCAGGCCAGCTCACCTCCAGGATCTAGTCCACCGTCAGAGATGGCAGCTCGGTGGTGGTACAGTGACGGCGGCGGCTTCTATACAAAGGCCTGGTGGAAGAGCTCCGTCTTGCAAGCCCTGCGGAACTGCGCCAGGTCCCGCAGGGCCCGAATCTGTTGTGGGAGCTCGTTCCACCAGACAGGAGCCGCCACCGAAAAAGCCCTGGCCCTGGTTGCAGCCAGCTTGACGTCCTTAGGGCCGGGAACCATCAGTAGGTGCTGCGACCCTGACTGTAGTGCTCTTGGGGGAACATATGGGGAAAGGCGGTCCCTTAGGTAAGCTGGACCCTGGCCATTAAGGGCTTTATAGGTAAGAACCAGCACTTTGAAGCGAATCCGGTATGCTATAGGCAGCCAGTGCAGTGCCTTCAGCGCAGGCTGGATGTGGTCCCGTCTAGTAAGACCCATCAACAGCCTGGCCGCCGCATTCTGCACCAGCTGCAGCTTCCGGATTAGCGACAAAGGCAGCCCCATGTAGAGAGTGTTGCAGTAGTCCAACCTTGAGGTGACCGTCGCATGGATCACTGTGGCCAAGTCATTGCGGTCAAGGTAAGGAACCAACTGCCGCACCAGCCGAAGATGGTAAAAGGCTGACTTGGCAGTGGCTGCTACCTGGGCCTCCATTGATAAGGTGGAGTCCAGGAGCACTCCCAAACTCCTAACCCCCGACACCGGCACGAGGGGCGCCCCATCGAAGGCCAGGAGAGGGAGTCCCAACCCCGAACCGACCCGACTTAGGCCCAGGACCTCCGTCTTCGCCGGGTTTAACTTCAGCCGGCTCAGCCTGAGCCAACCAGCCATGGCTTGATGGGATGTTAGGTGTGATCCAAACTCCCCCACTTTCAGCTTGACCATTGACAGCTGTTTGAAGCCTGTATGTGCTTTCATTCCCATACACTGATCCAAACAACCTGCTGTCCATCAGCAACTCAAACAGCCTGTATTTATGTTCTGGTCATGTAGGGTTGCCAGTTCAAGGTTGGGAAATACCCAGAGATTTTGGGGGTGGAGCCTGATGAGTAGTAGTTTGGGGATGGGAGTCTACCTTGCAAAGTGGCCCTTCTGTCCAGGTGAACTGACCTCTGTCACCTGGAGATCAGATACAATCCCAGGAGATCTCCAGCCAGAATCAAGAGCATTCTTATTGAAGTGGCTTTTCTCCATGTTTCTGCTTCTTTGGTAGGCATTTTCTGCTGTGCCTTCCCATGTGGAAGGCTCAAGTATAGCTTCTGCCTTTGCTAGATAAGAAAGTCTTCTTAATGGTACTCCTGTGTTTGATCTGGTTTACCCTTTCACACTTGGCTCTGCAGCCCCTTGTGGTTCTTTAGGCTCTGCATGTGTGTCAAGTATGTTGTCCATAGTGCTCAAATGCACTGTTTCTGTTTGCTGTGCTTCATTTTTCTCTATTGGTATAGATTCACTGATGTCTACTTTTCCCATATTTCTTTATTTCTCCCTTTCATCAATGTAGACCACATAGCAGATCTTGACTGTTTCTGGGTTGAGGATTCTGTATCCTTTGCATCTCAGTGCGTAGCCTACAAAAATGCCTTCTTCTTCTCTAATATCCATCTTGATCTGCTTTTCTTTAGTGTAGGCCTTCAATCACTTTTAGATTATTCTGGTTGGGTTTGTGTCCATACCTTAGTTCAAATGGTGCAACTACTTGAACCTTTAGTAGGTATTCTGCTTTGCAGGTAGGTAGCAGTGTTGATTGCTTCTCCCCAATACTTCTCAGGTAGCTCTGCCTCAAGGAGCATACATCTACACATTTCAGTGAGAGAGAATTTTTTTTCCTTTCTGCTGCACCATTCTGCTCTGGAGTGTATGGGACTGTAAGATGATGCTCTGTTCCTTGTTCAGCCAAATAATTCTTCATTTCATGTTCTACATATTCTCCTCCATTATCAGTACAAATTCCTAGAAGTTTTCTTTAAAATCTGTTAGTAACCATTGCCACATATGCTTTAAATTTTCCCAGCACTTGACTTTGCTCTTTAATTAAGTAGGTCACAGTATATCTTGAAAAGTCATCAATAAAAGTTAACACATATGTATTCCCACTAGGGGGTTGAGTTTACATTGGTCCACAAACATCACTGTGTATCACTTCTAGGGGTTGCTGCACCTGGCTTGCCTCATGTCTTTTGTTAAAGCTAGGTCTCACCTCCTTCACTTGAATGCAATGCATACATTTTCCGTCACATCCTGGCGTCACATCCTGGCGACGGCAGTGCAACGCGTATCACTGTCCCCCGCGGCAGGGATCCTGTGAAGACGTGCAGATCCCCCACCGCAGCTTGGCAGCCCTAGAGGTGACAAATGATCCCACCTCTGCTATTTACATTCAAAGCCACCTGACCACCAGTTGGTTTAAATGCTTTGTCAGATTTTTCTCATTGTCTGTGTTTGTATGTTTCCTCCATCTGATTTATAATTTCTGTTAGGGACAGATTACTCTTAGATTCAATTTGAGACACTATATTTGCATATGACTTTGGCAGACTTATTAATAGTAACACAATCAGATATTGATCAACAATTGTTTCAGTCCCAGGTTCTCTGCTTAGCCAGGTCATCATCTCCTGGTCATGCATTCTGGATAACATCCCATAATCCTGTTTCAAGACAGTGACTCTTCAATCATTCTCTCCAAATTAGAAGAAGAAGAAGAGATTGGATTCATACCCCACCCTTCATGACCTGAAGGCGTCTCAGAGCAGTTTACAATCCCTTTCCCTTCCCCTCCCCACAACAAGCACCCTGTGAGGTAAGTGGGGATGAGAGAGCTCTCTCAAGAACTGCCTTTGAAAGAACAGCTCTGAAAGAACTTATGACAGACCCCAGGTCACACCATCAGCTGCATGTGGAGTGGGGAATCAAACCTGGTTCTTCCAGATTAGAGTCTGCACACTTAACCACTGCACAAAACTGGCTCTCATATAATTGCTCTCCATGAGCTTATCTATCAAGTGACCATGCTGTGCACCACATGAGGTTGCCATCTTTGCTCCTTTGCTCTCATCTGCTCATGCCAAGAGCCTCTGGCAATCTTTCTACCTTTAATCAGAGATGCACTTAATCTGGGCCACCATAACCTCTGTTGGCAGAGTAACTAACACAGCAACAGTGTACAACCTGAATAAAGAGTAGATAAAGGTTTATTTAGGAATTAACATACTTGATAGGAGAGAGGAGGGACAGAGATAGGTTCCTAACTACATCTCTAGCTGAGAGAAAGGGTAAGACGGAGTGTGGCATTTCCAAGAAGAAGGGGGAAATTACCCTAAGAGTAGCAATCTGGAGCAGGCAGACAAAGAATGACTCTTAATATGAGACAAGGTGCTGACTTCACTATCTTATCTCATTGTTTTCTTGCTGCCCCCTGCAGGGTCTTCTTCTCTTCTTTGTACACCAGACACTGCCTTTTCCAAAACCTACTGGGGAAGCTGGGACCTATGCACACAAGGAGAGTGGATTGTGTTTCAAAATTTCCCAATATGACTTATTTTCACCCCAAGTTTTTTTTCCTCTGCAGATTCTGACGTCCAGTAGTCTCTGAATATTAAAATCTCTGACATCTACATTTGGCAGTTGATTTTCAAGAGAGAGTACATCCCCTCCTGTCTTTGGCAGGACTCCCCTGTTGGCTCTCTACAGTTACCCCCAGAGGGTCTGGGTACCTTAAAAAACAGCACAGAATAATGTCCTGCCGCTTGACTGGGAAATCAATGAAAAGTACAGAAAACTTGTCTCTCTTTGTGAAAGCAGAAAGACCTGGCAGTCTCACAAGTGTTTCTTTCCTATCTCTTCCTTCCTCTTATTTTAAGTTCAGAGGACATTTCCAAAGGAATAAAAAATTGATATGAGATCCTTCACCCAGAAAACAGTTTGGCAAAACCTCCATGCAATACAACCCGGGAAAAATAATCTTTTTTTCCTAAAATGGCAAAAAAAACCCATAACAAATATTACAAAAATTGGGACAGACGAACAGAAACAATCCAAAGTTTGGAATGCCATGACGAGATCGTGATTTCAGACTGTAGTATGATGAACCTTCCTTTTCAATTCCTGCTTTTACATTTTTTTTCTGGCTCTTGTTTCACATAAAGCAGGACAGCGAGTGGCAAAACTGCCAAACGGCTTGCGATATGAGAAGACCAAAGAATGTATATCCCTGCCCATCTCTCTCTCACTCTCCCGCTCCCTCTCCCCCTTTTATGTTCAATCATAGCACTGACATTTTGAGAGCCACCAGTCTCTAGTGGAATCGGCTCTTTGTGTTAGACATTTCCTTAGAGACCGATATGCTTCAGTATAAAAATAGTGAGTCAGATTTTGTATTACAGGCACCTGTTCTGTTGATCCTTATGTCCTGCGAATCAGATACTGTGGCCAGCAAAATGCACACGTATAAGAATATCTGGCAACCCAAGACATGGCTTGGTAGATGTGAAAAAATAGTGGTATGATGCCATCTACCTGTTAGTTTTGAAAACTGCTAGGTGAGGATAAAGTGTTGGAGCACTTTAAAGATGCATATATGTATACTGGGGCCATTTATAGGGGCTAGTATATCACAGCGGTGATGAGATGGAGCTTCTCTCTCAGAGCCTCAGCAGTCAGCACACTGTCTGCAATATGAGGATAATGGTACTGGCTTACTTTACAAGGTTATTGTAAGGATTATAAATGACATTTGTTAAATACTTAGGCCATTTGAAAGCATTACAAAAATGCTAAATATTTTTTTATTATTCAAGAACCTACTTCATCAGACATTGTTCATGAAGATGTTGTATGCCCATAAACATGGGGACAGCTGTGGAGGGAGCAGGGTTGTTCTGCATCCACTGCCTGACAAATGGGTGGATTTGTGCTGAAATCAGAAATGCCATAAATGAACCTCTCAAGAGTCAGTTACAACGGAACATCAAGAGGTCTTTTAAAAGATGGGTTCAGGTACACACAAGCACTGTTGACTTGGTCTCAGTTTGTTTGTTTGTTTAAAACATTTGTATGCTACCTTTCCATCCAATCAGGGTCCACAGAGCAGTAAACATAAAAAAATAAGCAAAATACAGTTAAAATATAAAATTCAGTTAAAAACACATAAACAACACTAGAAGGAAGGCCAAGAACCATTATAGGAGGTATGCCAGACGAAACAAAAAAGTCTTCAGTTGGTGATGAAAGACACCAATAGAGGGAGACAGACAAATCTCTCTGGGGAGGGAGTTCCAAAGTTTTGGTGCCACTGTGGAGAAAGCCCTTTTCTTGGAATGCCACCCATACAGCCTCAGATGGTGGGGAACCAAAAGCAGGGCCTCTAAATATGACCAGACTGAGTAGGTAGGTTCGTATGGGAGAAGATGGTCCTTAAGGTTTGTTGGTCCCGGGCCATACAGGTCTTTAAAGGTCAATACCAACACCTTGAATTGAGCCTGGAAGCAAACTGGAAGCCGGTGTAGGTGGAACAAGACTGGAGTGATACAGTTCACATTTACTGTCTCTGATTTTAATGTTGTATATGCCATTAATGGTCTATTGATTGATACGGTTCCTAAGAGTATTCTGTATCAATGGTAGCTTCTGGACAGGCTTCAAGGGCAGCCCCATATAGAGCACATTGCAGTAATATACAAGGATGTATATTGTCGCCTTGCTTATTTAATATATATGCAGAGTACATCATGCGAAATGCTGGCCTAGATGAATCACAAGCGGGAATTAAGATTGCTGGGGAAAAGATCAACAACCTCAGATATGCAGACGATACCACTCTGATGGCAGAAAGTGAAGAGGACCTCAAGAGCCTCTTGTTCAGGGTCAAAGAGGAGAGCGCAAAAGTGGGCTTGAAGCTCAACATCAAAAAAACTAAGATCATGGCATCCAGCCCCATCACTCCTTGGCAAATAGAAGGGGAAGTCGTGGAAGTAGTGACAGACTTCACGTTCCTGGGATCCCAGATCACCGCAGACTGTGACAGCAGTCATGAAATTAAAAGACGCCTGCTCCTTGGGAGGAAAGCGATGGCGAACCTAAACAGCATGATAAAAAGTAGAGACATCACCCTCCCAACAAAAGTCTGCATGGTCAAAGCAATGGTATTCCCAGTAGTCATGTATGGCTGCGAGAGTTGGACTATAAGGAAGGCCGAGCGCAGAAGAATAGATTCTTTTGAACTATGGTGCTGGAGAAGACTCTTGAGAGTCCCTTGGACTGCAAGAAGAACAAATCAGTCAATCCTCAAAGAAATCAACACTGACTGTTCCCTGGAAGGCCAGATAATGAAACTGAAGCTCAAATACTTTGGCCACCAAATGAGAAGGGAGCACTCACTGGAGAAGACCCTGATGCTGGGAAAGATTGAAGGTCAAAGAAGACGGGGACGGCAAAGGATGAGATGGTTAGAAAGTGTCATCGATGCAACGAACATGAAGTTGAGCAAACTTCAGAGGATGGCGGAAGACCGGAGGGCCTGGAGGGAGCTGGTCCATGGGGTCGCAAAGAGTCGGACTCGACTGTGCGACTGAACAACAACAAAAAATCTAAATGTTACCAGGGCATGGATCGCAGTGGCATGATCTGATCTGTCCAGGAAGGGCTGCAGCTGGCTCAACAGCCAAAGCTGCTTAAAGGGACCCCTGGCTACTGCTGTCATCTGTTTATCCAACAGGAGGCCTGGGTCCAGGAGCACCCCCAAGCGACAAACCTGCTCCTGTAAGGAGAGTGCGACTTCATCCAGAAAAGGGGATAATCCATTTCCTGGGTCAGACCTTTCCCCCCACCAGTAGCACCTCCATTTTGTCAGGATTAAGTTTCATCTTGTTAGCCTTCATCCATTCCAAAACTGCCTCCAGGCATCTGTCCAGGGTTTCCACAGCCTCCCTGGGATCTGATGGTAATGCAAGATACCCCCAGCAGTTTTATGTAATTGTTGAAAAACATGGGGGACAAGATGGAAACTTGGGGAAACCTATAGAAGAAGAGAAGAGTTGGTTTTATACCCTGCTTTTCACTTCCCAAAGGAGTCTCAGAGTGGCTTACAATCACCTTCCCTTCCTCTCCCCATAACAGATACCCTGTGAGGCAGGTGGGTCTGAGAGAGCTCCTTATGTGAAGGAGTGAGGGATCCAACCCGGTTCTCCAGATCTGAGTCTGTCACTCTTAACCACTACACCAAACAGTCTCTCATAGACCAAAGGCCAAGGGCAGCTGTCCCCCAGCACCTCCCTCTGAAACCTACCCCACAGGTAACACCAGCACCCCCAAGACCAAGAGGTAGAGCAGCAGTCTTCTAGCACCACACTCTGAAACCTACCTTTGAGGTAAGACTGGAAACACCACAGAACAGTGCTTCCCAGTCCTAGTCCCCAAAGGTGATCCTGAAAGATACCCTGATTGATGGTATCAAAAGCCACCAAGAGGTTTGTTATGTCTTGAGAGACATAATGGTAAAAGCTTGAGCTACCATAGCTCATTATGCGGATTGTAAATACTGACCAATGGTGTGTATTCTGGAGGGAATGGGTTTGATTGGACGTTATGTAACGATTGTGATTGGATGTAACAAACCTAATGTGATTGGTTGTTGTGCAACATTGTAGGTGTGGCTATCTCAGCCAGAATTGTATATAAGTTGCTGTTTTGCCTATGGAAGTTGTCTAGCTGGTCAAGCACCTACAAGGCTGAGCCTTCATGCTGTTATCACTGAAATAAAGCTGAAATCACTTGTTGAACTGTTCCTCCGAGTTAAGTGTCATACTTAACAAGGTTCAAGAGAATTAACAGGGTCACACTCCCCCTGTCTATCTCCTGGAACATGTCATCCACCAGGGTGACCAAGGCCATTTCATTCCTATAACCAGGCCTGAAACCAAACTGGAATGAATTTAAACAATCCATTCCGGAGTTTCAAAAGCTGGCCAGACACCACTTGTTCAATCCCCTTGCTCAAGAATGGCAGATTTGAGACTGGGCAGCAGTTATTCAACTCTCCCGGATCCAGAATAGGTTCCTTTGGGAGCAGATGCACCACTGTCCACTTCAAGGCAGGAGTGATCACCCTGTCTCTCAGGGAGGCCTTTACTGTCTCCTGGACCCAGCCCTCCCCAGCTGATTTAAGCAGCCAGCAGGGGCAAGGCTCATGCAAACAGGTGGTAGATCCCAACGTTCCCAGAATCCTGTCCACAGCCTCAGATTGCACAACTGGACAAATTGGCACCCTGAGATCATCCAGTCCTGTTGCTGCTAATGTAGAGTCCGAGTCAGAAGGAATGAGGGAGATCTTATCAGCAAAGTGCTTAGCAAAATGACCACAGCAGGCTGCAGAGCAATCCCAGAGGTCATTTTTGGGGGGAACGCGGGGGAACGCAGTCCCCCCGGCTGAGGTGCAGGGGGGTGGGGCACATGATGAAGCCCCGCCCCCTGCTTCCGGCCGCCCCACTTCCAGCCCTCATTCAGCCAGGAGGAGGCAGGAGAAGAGGGAGGGTAAGTTGCTTCCTCCCCGCCTCTCCCCACCCCTGCCTGCCTGGGGCCAGGGAGGGCCTTGGCGGGGCTTCCTCGCACTCCCGCCGGCCTTGCAGGTCCACCGCCGGGCCCCTGATGTCAGGGGGTGTGGCATATGCTAATGAGTTATGCTAATGAGTTCCCCTAGCTCTTTTTCTATGAAATGACCCCTGAGCAATCCACCTCCTCCCTCTGATCAGAACCCAATAGGCCCCTGGCCACTCTGAAGAGTTCTGTAGGTCTCCACTGTGTGGATGGAATAGTGGCAGAGAGCACTGCTTCTTTGTCACCATCCCCACCACAGAGTAGGCTTTCAACTGAGCCCACGCCTTGTCCTATTTGTCTCCACCATCACCCTAGCTGTTTCCCCTGTCTTTTCTTTGTCCACAGCCCCTCAGTAAACCATGGAGCTGCCTGGGATCTTCAGCCTGAGAGAGGGCACCGAGGTGCGATCGTGTAAATTGCCTGCGTCATTTTCCCCCATTCTTGAGGCCCACCAGGGCAGTGGCAGGAGCACCAACCATATCAGCAGGAAACTCCCCCAAGGACATCTGAAAACCTGTTGGATCCATCAGGCTATAGGGACAGATCATCTTAATCAATCCCCCTAACCCCCTGCAGAGTCTTGGAATCCCTGTAAATCTAAACCTCAGGGATCTGTCAATGAGAAGGGGAATATCTTCACACACACCGCCTTCCAGTCACCTTCATCCCCCCCACCTTCACCTCACTGGGTGACTCGGAGCCAGTCATTCTCTTTGCTTAGTTTACCTCACAGAGTTGTTGTGAGGGGATAATGGGAGAGCTGTGTATGGTGCTCTGCTTTCAGGAAGGGTGGGGTGAAACATGTAGATGTAAACATAAAAGCCCCTTGAGGGAGGGACAAAGTAATCAGTGGTCAATACAAGAAGGTTGCCATTAAAACGGTTAAAAAGGGTGATATCTTAGGCATTGGAACTGTGCCATGCATTTTCAGATGAAGGATGAGCAAATGTTCATTGCATGAAGATTAGTTTACGTTTTTGCCAAGAGTCTTAGTTCTCCACCTTTCACTCTTGGTTTATTCACGCTGCCTACACAGATGGTATACTTATTTTAACCTAATTTATATGTGCTGTGATGGATATCATACATGCATAAGTAAAGGTAAAGGTTTCCCTTGCTTGAAAGCCAGTCGAATCTGACTCTAGGGGGTGGTGCTCATCTCCGTTTCCAAGCCAAAGAGCCAGCGCTGTCCGAAGATGTTTCCATGGTCATGTGGCTGGCATGACTGAACGCCAAGGTGCACAGAACACTGTTACCTTCTCACCAGAGCAGTACCTATTTATCTACTTGCAATTTCTTGCTTTCGAACTGCTAGGTTGGCAGGAGCTGGGGCCAGAGACAGGAGCTCACTCCATCTCGCGGCACTCAGGTCTCGAACTGCTGAACTACAGACCTTCCAGTCTGCAGCTCTGTGTCTTAACCTCTGAGCCACTGCGGCCCTACCATATATGCATAAAATACACCTAAAAAGTATAATCTACCGAGGAACAAATAATATTGGGAAATGTGGTGAAGGGAAAAAGAAAATGCCACCCAAAATAAAGAATCTTGTTCATTTTGCAGAGGAAAGAAGCAAAATAGAAACAAGGATTTGTGGTCCGAATCATTCCTACTTCAGAACATTCACTATCTGTATATCACTGTCACATACCCTCCATTTTATCCTCGCAGCATATCTGTGGGATGGGTTCAACCAAGAAAGGGAGTGTGTAACTGTCCCAAGGTCACCCAATGTACTTTATGGCTGAGTGGGGATTTGAATTCAGGTCTACAGTCTTTGTCCAACACTCTGCTACCATATTACACTGACTCACACAGTGGCCCAGGGAATGACTGTTTTCTTGCCAGCTTGATGGCTGAGTTTCAGCCCCTGCCTTGTCAACAGCAAGACTTTCAATGGGGACAATGCTCCAAGAATAAATTTCTAACTTTAAGCTGGCCTCCATAGGAGCTTTCAGATTCCGTCAGTATCGTAAGCACCATATCCTATCTTCCATCACACCCAAAAGGCTGTGTGAATTATTCCTCAGCAAGCACCTGAGGAAAAAAATTTGCTGTTTGTAGCTGTTTAAAATCCATCAGCATGAGGTTCTCAGCTTGGAAAATGGCATAGTAGAGAAAGCAGGCTACTGCATGCTCCAGTTTATTTAATATATTTCTCTAGTTAGCTGACAAATTCTTCATGGTCTATCAAATACAAGAAATGCACCATTTCACAAGTGTTTGCAAAGTGCCAACATAGGGGCTTGAGTTCCAAACCAGGGCTGGGGAGACCTGGGTTCAAATTCCACACAGCTCACTGGGTAACTTTCAGCCACTACCCTTCAGCTTCATGTACCTCACAGGAGGCGAAAATGGAGAAAGGGAGAACCATCTTTGCCACCTGCAGATTTTCCAAATGAGATAGGGTATGAAAATCACCCCATCAGGGGATTTGCAAGGCCCAGAAGTATGAAAAAAGACAAACTGTATTTTGGCTTGACACTAAATTTTACTACCTAAATGCCAAGTCAGTAGACGGTACACCGAGGCCTGAAGGTAATGGGCATTTTAATAGGCATACGTTCCCTTGTGTCTAACGCTCACAGCGAAACTACAACCAGGCCCAGGAACAGGGTTACAGTCACTATGGAAACCAGTCCCTTCCTATCTTTGCATTTGGTACATCTGTCTTATTCTGTCTGCAGCTCTCAAAGAGAGAGAAAAAACCTGCTGTGATATAACACAGGATAATAGGGAGAAATAAACAGAGGAGGAGATGTGAATCTAGACCAGATACGGGAAAAGGAAAATTCCAGGAAACTTTGCTGAATAAGAACACGGCTTATCGTCTTTCCTGTCACTGGTATCAAGAGGGAGATTTCATGTGCCGCCCCTTGCCCATTTGTGCCAGAGTGTCACAATGGTTAGGATATACATACATATGTATACATACACACACACACACACACGCATAGATATTTTTAGTAGTGGGAGGACAAGGGCTTATAATTTTGTTATGCTTTGTTTCACACTAGCTTTTATCACTCCAAGCTGCACTAATAGCTAAGAGTGAGTAGGTAACTGTGACATCGGAGGGAGAGCGCAGTGCCTGTTATTAACAGCAGGTAGCGATCATACTGTATCCAATACTGGAAAAGTAATAACAACTTTTAGCACTTATACAGCACTTCAGCATTTCAAAGCATTGCACAAACATTAATTCATTAAATGCACATTCCTTGGAGGCAGCCAACACTCAGTGTTTTAGAAACGGCAAATTCACAGTGAAGTTGAGCACAGCTGGATTCTCAAAGAGAGCTGATATCATCCCTCCTTTTAAAATCTCCTGAGCTTCTAGGTCCTTAATCCTGGGGATATTGGAGTAAATCTCATTAATCTCAATGGGTATTATTATTAATTGTCACAGTCATATGGTGCTCTGCAGTTCGAGATCTAGCCAAATTCTTGGGAATTTTAGAAGTATCTTTGCAGGATACTTGCTGCTCCATGCAACACTTTCTTCTGGTGCTGAGCTGGTGTTATTTGCTCAATGTCCAGAATATCCAGGTATTTCTTGAGCCTTCTGGGCACTGCTCCAAGGGCTCCAATGACAACTGCCATGATGGTAACCTTCTTCTCCAAGAGGCTCTCTATTCATAGCTCTTGGTATTTTGTGATCTTCTCCTGGTCTTTCTTTTCTATTCTGCTGTCTCCTGGGAGTGCAATGTCTAAACCCTATTTCCCATTTTTCCCTACAATACTGACATCAGGGATGTTATGATCCAGGTGTTTATCTGTTTGCAGTTCAACGTCCCAAAGAATCTTTGTTTCATCATTTTCTATTATCTTGTCTGGCTTTTGCTCCCATGAATTTCTGGCTGATGGTAAGCCATACTTCTTGCAAAGATTCCAGTGCAACAGAGCTGCAGCTCTATCATGATGTTCTTTATAGTCAGTTTGAGCAATTTAACTGCAAGCACTGACCATGTGGTTGACTGTTTCACCCTTTGTCCTGCAAAGTCAACATTTGCTGTTATCACTGGTCTTCTGAATCTTGGCTTTCATACTTTTCATTTTGAGTGCCTGGTCTTGTACAGCTAGAATGGTTCCTTCCATTTCTTTCTTCAAGTGCCCATTTTGGAGCCACTTCCAGATGTTTTTTTAATTCTCTATGTCGTTCAAATATTGCCCATGCAAGTGCTTTTCCTTCCAGTTGTCAAAGTGAGTTTTGATTTTAATCTTTGGTTTCTGTAACCTTAAATAAGTCTGCCTTGTACTCTTCAACTAGAATCTTCTTTTTGCTTTTCTTGGTATAGGCATTCAGTGTTCATTTTTCTTGTTCAACTGCTTGCTTAACTTTCAGGAAAACTCCTCCAGCTTTATCTGCTGATGGGCAGCTAACCAAGGGCGTAGACTTTCCAATTTCCCAGGGGGGGCTGGGGCCGGGCCAGAGGCATTGCTAAGTCATTAAAAGAACTGGGACCCAATGACATCCAGGGCCGGCTCACTCACTAGGCGAACTAGGCGATCGCCTAGAGCAGGCCAGCCCTTAGGGGCGCCAAGCTGCACCCGCCCCGTACTCTGGGAGTTTCTTGATTATTTGTGTTTTTCATTCTTCCTAAAATGCATTTATTTTTGAAAATTGGTGGGGGGGGGGCGCCAGAAGGGATCCTCGCCTAGGGTGCAAAATAAGCTGGGGCCGGCCCTGATGACATCATAGGGAGGAGCTAGTGATATCACAGGCATGGTTACTATCTATGGAGGTGGACCCATGTGGGATTTAGGGATGGGCTCCCCAGAAATTTAGGGAGGCCTGGGAACCGCCCTAGCAATGTCCCTGGGCTGGGCTAACCCCAGGAACAGTTGCCTTCTTAGAACACTGCTTAGAAACTTAGAAAGCCCCCCACACACCTCACACTGGAATAAGAACATAAAATCAGGCCATACCACATTGCAATAAAGCCCCTACAACTGTATACAGAAATACTGAGCTTCCCTACCATTTGCCACAACTAGCCCACCACACAAGAAGAAGAAGAAAAGATAGGATTTATACC
>NW_015167554.1:887145-887373 GCF_001447785.1 Gekko japonicus
TTGTGAGGGTAACACACACACACAATTTTTAAAAAGGTGTTCAAAAGTGAGCTGGGTGACCTTGGGTCAGTCACAGCTCTTTCAGAATTCTCTCAGCCCCCCAAAAATAAGTCTAGTTCGCCACTTAGTGGTACATGATGCTAAAAGAGCTACAACTTCAGCCTGCCAGACTCTTAGATTCTCCAGGCTACTCCACACACCCTGCCATATGATAATCAGTCATTAATT
>NW_015167554.1:889910-906293 GCF_001447785.1 Gekko japonicus
GGGGGGCAATGCTCCCTCTAAGCTGTGGAGTCTTGTGAACAAAAATCCTACTTTGTGAGCTGCTGGTATTAAAGTTGAGAGTGAGCGATTTGGCTGCTGCATCAATTAGTTTGCTCTGGAGTCATCCGGAGGCTAAAAAACTGTTGAGCTAGCTCAGACTTACTCAGCTTAGAGGGAACACTGGAGAGGCGCTGCGCTCGTCCGGGGGCGTGCAAAGGGCTTGGGCTGGAGGGGACTGTCTGGTGCCTCCCATCATTTCCTCGCCCCCACCCTGGCCGCCCACTCACCAGAGCTCCCCCCGACGGGCCCCCTGGCCCCCGGGAGGAGGCGCGCTGGAAAGCGGAACCTGCGGGGCACGGGGAGGAGTTTGCATAGAGCTCTGGCCTCGTCAGCTCCTCCTGCCAGCCTGTGGGTGCCGGGGTGGCTGGGCGGGGAAGGGAGCCTCACGCCTCAGCCTGCTGGGCTCTTCCAAGCGAGTCCCGGCCGCTCCCCGCTTCTTCGGGCCACGCCACCGGGCTGAGGGAAGGAGGGAGGGGAGGGAGGAGGGAGAAGCGCCCCCCGGGGGAGGCTGAGCCCCTTCCTGAAAGGTTCGGGAGGGTCTGACGCTCCTCAGCCCCCCTGCAGTTTACGCGCCTGCAGCTAACCGGACTCTGCTCCAGATGTTTTGGACAGGGCTTTGGAAGCCGTGGCTGGATGGCTACAGCAGAGTCAGCTGAAATTAAATCTAGTGAAAATGGAGGACCTGTATCTGAGCCATGGGGGCCTGAATCAGGAATCCAGCTCCCAACCTTTGGCAGGACACTGTTGATGCCGGCACCAAAGGTGAGGAGCCTAGGGGGGATCCTGGATGCCTCATTTTCCATTGAGGGCCAGGTCACCACTGTTGCCAGGTCAGACTTCTACCATTTGCGGCTGGTCAGGCAACTGGTTCCCTAGCTCATCTTTCAGGACTTCGCTACATTGGTCCATGCAATGGTCACTTCCAGGTAGGATTACTGTAACTCGCTCTACATAGGGCTGCCCTTGAACATGACCTGGAAACTGCAGCTAGTGCAAAATGCGGTGGAACACCTGCTGACAGTGATGTGTGGGCATGTACTCAGTCAGTGTTGCGCTAATTGCACTGGCTACCAATTGAATACTGGATCTGGTTCAAGGTTACGGCATTAACCTTTAAAACCCTATGAAGCCAGGGACCAACATACCTATGGGACCGTCTCTCCCTCTATGTGCCCTGGAGAGCTTTACACTCTGCAGAGCAACATCTGATTAGCCTTGACCAGGGCCAGGGCTTTTTCTGCCCTGGCCTCAACCTGGTGGAACATGCTCCCACTTGAAATCAGGGCCCTGCAGGACATTACATTTCTGCAGGGCCTGTAAAACAGAGCTGTTTCACCAGGCCTTTGGTTGAGGTGGCAGACATCCAATCCATCTCACCCTGCTCGTACTGCTTGCAGTGCTTACAGTATCCGCTGCGATTTGCCCTGCTCAAAGAGGTCAACAGAGCATAATCGGAAAACAGATCGCTATTAATTACCATCTAATTCGGCATCTTGCAGGAGACACTGGCTGATTTCCCACAAGCGCTGCTCCGCGCTCACGCCTCCCTTTTGCCCCGATGGCACGCGTCAGTTTCACACAAGCTGCTACGCAGCTGCATTTCACCCCGGAGCTTCGCGCGATTTCCCCCGCGTCTACTCAATCCTCAAAAAACAGGACTGAGTAGATGGGGGGAAATTGCAGCTTGTGTGAAATTGACACGTCCCATCGGGACAAAAGGGAGAAGTGAGCGCGAAGCAGCGCTTGTGGGAAATCAGCCACTATGAACTGCCTTGAATAGCTGCCGTCTTATTCTGATTAGACTGAAACTTGGCTTTACATTTCATTTTAATGTTAGCTTTGCTTAAAGTGTTTGTTAATGTTTCATGTTACTGTGTTGTTTAATAATTAAATGTTGTGACCCACCCTGAGTCTGCTTGTGGGGAGGGTGGAATATAAATAAAATACATACATACATATATACATACATACATAAATTTCTTGGCTAGTAAAGATGATCAGCATCACTTCCAGGGTGTAGTGAGTGATGCATTGTCACTATCTTGTGAGTTTTGCAATCTATTTCTTCTAATTCTGCTTGTTTCCAATCCATAATGCCAGCTGTATATCTTAGAACTGGAACTGCCCATATGTGAATTGATTTTACCATGTTGCCTCCATTTAATTTCATTTGCAATATCTTTTTAACTCTTTGGTAAAACGCCTTGGTTATATTTTTCTTAACCAGGGTATGTTCGATGTTGTCAGCTTCCCAAATTCCAAGATATTTTGTTGTCTTCAAAGTCCAGTGTCATGATGTTATTGTTGTTTGGCCTCCTGATTTCTTCTTGCTCAACAATCTTTCCTCTATTCATTGCTAATCCTGCACACTTATCAAGGCCAAATTCCATTGCTATATCTTTGCTGAATATTGGAACTGTATCTAGTAGTGGATCAATCTCTGATTATGTCTTTCCATACATTTTCAAGTCATCCATATACAACAGGTGTGAAATCTTTGGGCCTCTCTTTGAAAGCTCGTATCCTAGGCCTGTGCTGTTGAGAATGATTGTGAGTGGTATTAAGGCAATGACAAAGAGCAGCGGTGATAGTAAGTCTCCTTGGGAAATGTATTATTGTCGTTACTGCTGCTACTACTAAGCACCATCTATGTGCATAATATTTAAGTACACAGAACTCAAGGGATTTTTAGTTGAAAATTTAAGAAGAGGGAGACAAGAAAGGGAGGGACGTGGAGGCAGGGAGAAATGGTGGGGTGGGGGGCTGCCATCATAAGCAGGCCTACTCTGACTCCCACTCAAGGTTTTTCAATGGGACTTACTCAGAGGAAAGTGTGCTTAGGATTGTACTGTTACAGACTTACTTCTGAATAAACATCCTTAGGAACACACTATAAGAAATCCATTCCATGAAGGCTGTATTTAGCAGTGTGATCCAATGCTCCCTCTAAGCTGTGGAGTCTTGTGAGCAAAAAATTCTACTTTGTGTGCTACTGGGATTTAAAAAAAATCATACTACAATCTCTACAAAGGGAAGGGGTAATGCAAGGATTCTAAAACTGAAATTAAGGCAAGGATCAAATACATTTATCATTTCTAATTGTTCTGTCCTGCAAACTTGCATTAATAAAGATGTGATACTGTGTGTCATATTTTACGTATCATTTAAACTAACTTGAGTCTTTAAACAATTTTTGAATGTATTACAGTCCAAAAAGAACTATCAGAATTTCATTTCTTGTTTTTCTTGTGTTTCTTTTTATCATAGTCCAATTTAACTTTGAGCTGGCGTTAAAGTTGTGAGTGAGCGATTTGGCTCCTGCATAAATTAGCTAGCTTTACAGCCATCCTCTCTGAGCTGAGACAAAAATGTGTGAGCCGGAGGCTAAAAAACTGTGAGCTAGCTCACACTAACTCAACTTAGAGGGAACACTGGCATGATCCTAAAAAGTTTACACTATTTTAATTCCACAGATGCCAACAGAGCTTGAAGGGTGGAACTTGACTTAGGAGTTCACTGTAGGCCATTCCTTTCTTCTGGTGCTATCTGCAGAGAAGTACAGGAAAGAATGCTGACCTTTTTTGTCTTTGGTATGCAAAAACATTCCCAGTCTCTTTGCATCCATCAGACCATCTCCTTTTGTGCTATGCTTCTCTATGGTAAAAAGCATGTTAAGCTTGCAACAGGGATCCCATTTATTTGGTAACATCCTCGGTCTATAATGAAGGCAGTATAGACAAAACTGATAAATGCAATTGACTACTCACACCGTTCTGCATTGGATATTATTTTTATTTTAATTGTAATCATAATTTTATTTTAATGTTATTGACCACTGGCCACCTGAGAGTTCTGTTTTGTGGCTGAAAAAAATGGATATGAATGCATAAAGAATGGAATGGAGAAATAGAATCAATTTGGGGTAGTGATGAGCATGTTGATTTAGAGTCTGAGAGACCTGGATTCAAATTCCCATACTATTACAGAGCTCAGTGGGAGACCTTGGGCCAATCACAGTCTCTCGGCCTAACATACCTTACCAAACCTTTGTGAAGATAAAATGAGCGGAAGGGAGAATGATGTATGCAGGATTAAAATGGGGAAATTCCTGGAGATTTTGGGAAGGTGCTTGGGGAGGGCAGAGACTGGGGAGAGGTAAGAGCTCAGTGCAAATGGGATGCTTAGGGTTGCTGTAATGTATTGAAACGATTACATGAATCACCTCATAGGACTCTTATGTTAAGCTTCGAGCCAGACCAGGGCTCCTCTGAGCGAACTTCCTATTGGTCGCTTCGTAACAGCGACCAATCAGAACTGTGCCTTTTCCCTGCGAGGGAAAGACTTTCATTGGTCCTTAACTAAGCAATCTCATTGGTTGTTAATTGTAAATAGGCGTGGCTACATTAGCCCGGTTATGTTTAAAAGGAGCATAAGCTCCCACTGTTTTCTGTTCTGGTTTCTTACTGAGTTGAGTGCTTGTTCGTTACTTCCAATAAAGCTGAATCACTTGCTGAATCACTCTAAGAGTCCTTTGTTAGTGCGATCTAACAATTGGCGACGAAGGTGGGATGTTAGAGCAGGTAGGCAGCCCTGCGGACATCCACACTTCGGACTCGGAAGAAAGCGAGCAGAGCACAGCAGCCGATCCGGCGGAGGCGCCACCAGCTCCGGTGCACAAGTCTCCCACGATGGCTGGATGCCAGAAGTTCGAGTGCTTCGAACCTTCCTCAGAAGACTGGGACTCCTACCTATCCAGGTTCGAGTTCCATCTGGAGACACACGACATTACAGACGAGGCCAAGAAACGGGCGTGCCTCCTGAGTTCCTGCGGGAAGGGGACCTTCGACATAGCCAGGTCGTTGGTGGCCCCAACTAATATAAAGACTGTCACCTACGCTGACATCACTGAGAAGCTTAAGGCTCACTATTCTCCACAACCGTCGGAGATCGCCTGCCAGCACGCTTTTTACAAGCGGAACCAGGCCGGAGGCGAGACCATCGCAGATTTCGTGGCGGCCCTTCGCAAAGCCGCACGACCATGTAATTTCCACAACGTGGAGGAAGCCCTCAGAGACCGTCTCGTCTGCGGTCTCAAAGATGAAAGGCTGCAACAGAGGCTGTTCGCCCGCACCACCCTGACCTGGGCAGTGGCCTACGAAGAGGCCGTGGCCGCGGAAGCAGCGGAGAAGTCCACGAAGGAGGTCCGCCAGCGGGTGGCAGAGCCCAGTATACACGCTCAACGAGACAGCGAGGGCGAAGACGCGGATGATGACGTCAACGCGGTTCGAGGCAAGCGGACCCCAGCGAAGACTACCAACGTCAAGCCTTGCTCCGGTTGTGGCGGGAAACACCAGCGCGACTCCTGTTGGGCTCGTGATGTCGACTGCAGAGCGTGTGGGCGGCGTGGTCATCTGGCCAGAGTCTGCAGATCAGCAAAGAAGGATCCCTCAACTAACAACCGGTCAGCGCAGAGGGGCACTCCAGTCAGCACCCAAGGCAAGACCCGTTCCTCAGCATCGGAAGCAAGCTGCCAGTTGACGGCGACCTTGTCGAGCGCATCGGCCGTAAATCGCACCAGCAGCCAGGGCAAGATCACCGTGACTCCACTCCTCGACGGCCGACCCTGTACAATGGAGGTGGACTCAGGATCGTCCGTGACGGTGATTTCTGCCGCGTCCTGGCGCCAGTTGTTCCCGAACCGAAGCCGGCGGCGGCTCCAGCCTGCGGGAACCAGAGTGTCCGACTTCCAGGGCAACCGAATTCCCTTGGCCGGACGGGACTCTGTTACTGTTGAGTATAAGGGGAAATGTGTTAAACTGTCATTCCTGATTGCAGAGGGAGACCGGGTTAACCTGCTAGGGTTAGATTGGTTTGAGCCATTGGGCATTGGTATTTCTGGGATTAACAGGATGTCTGAAAATAAATGGGGCATGCTGTACGACCTGTTCCCTGATGTATTTGCCGAAGGGTTGGGGAGGTACAAGGGCCCCCCGGTTGCGTTTGACTTAGATCCGTCAGTCAAACCTATTAGGTTGAAGTATCGGAAAGTACCTGTGTCTCTCAAACATAAGGTGGAAAAAGAGATTGACAAACTAGTTGAGCAAGGGGTTTTAGAGCCAGTACCATACAGCAAATGGGAGACCCCGATCGTAACCCCTGTCAAATCAGATGGGTCCATACGACTATGCGCCGATTACAAATGTACGATTAACAAGGCGCTGCAGCAACATTCGTACCCGGTCCCGGTAATAAGCCACATTTTGGCTTCCCTGGGGGGTGGCAAGATTTTCGCCAAATTTGACCTGGCCCAGGCATACCAGCAGTTGCCTGTCACCCCGGAGGCTGCCGAGGCCCAAACAATTGTAACCCACCAAGGGGCTTTTAAAGTGAACAGGCTGCAATTCGGGGTCAACGTAGCACCTGGGATTTTTCAGGGCCTCATGGAACGTCTACTAAGGGGGGTACCTGGCACAGTGCCCTATTTTGACGACGTGCTGATTGCGGGCGGGTCTGAACAGGAACTACTGGACCGGGTTAAAGAGGTCCTCAGGCGTTTTCAAAATGCCGGTCTCAGAGTTAAGCGCTCAAAATGCACGCTCGGGGTGGAAAGTGTGGACTTCCTGGGGTTTCGCATTGACGCAGAGGGAGTCCACCCCACGGATGAGAAGGTATCTGCAATCCAAAACGCCCCCAGGCCGGTGAGTAAGAAGGAGCTCCAATCCTTTTTAGGACTCCTGAATTTTTATCATGCGTTTTTACCGCATAAGGCATCAGTGGCGGCCCCTTTGCACGCGCTTTTGCACAAGGAGGCAAAATGGAAGTGGGGGCAGGCCGAGGAAAAGGCTTTTGTGGGAGTCAAGGAGCTGCTGACATCTAATGCCGTACTCACGCATTATGATGAACACAAGCTCCTGGTGTTAGCTGCTGACGCTTCACCTTTTGGAGTAGGCGCAGTTTTAAGCCATCTGATGCCTGATGGGAGCGAAGCGCCTATCGCTTTTTATTCTAGATCACTATCTGCGGCAGAGCGGAACTATGCCCAGATAGACAAGGAGGGTCTGGCGTTGGTAGCGGCTGTCAAAAAGTTCCATGATTTTATTTTTGGCAGACGATTTTTGCTGGTCACTGACCACAAGCCGCTACTGGGGATTTTTGCGCCCGATAAGCAATTGCCAAACATCATGTCCCCACGCATGCTTAGATGGGCGATATTTTTGCAGGCTTATGATTTTGACTTAGAGCACCGGCCTGGGAAAGCGATTGGGCATGCGGATGCCCTCAGCCGGTGCCCGGTGCCGGACATTGGCGCAGACCCTGCCCCCGCCTGTGAGGTCTTGGCAATTGAGGAGCTTCCTCGACCCCCGGTATCATCCAGGGACATTGCAGCACACACGGCCAAGGATAGCGTGCTGTCCCGAGTATTAAACTGGGTTTGGAGGGGGTGGCCGGTTGGAAGCGTTGAACCGGAGTTCGGCCCTTACAAAAGCCGTCAAAATGAACTATCCATTTCTAAGGGCTGTGTATTATGGGGGAACAGGGTGGTGGTTCCTGACAAACTCAGGACGAGAGTGTTAGAGTCGCTGCACGAGGGTCACCCCGGTATGGTACACACCAAAGCGTTGGCCAGAGGGTATGTCTGGTGGCCGGGGCTGGACAAAGAGATCGAAGAATGGGTACGAGGGTGTCCCAAATGCCAGCAAGTCAGACCCGATCCCCCACAAGCTACACCCCAAGGCTGGGAGTCATCTGGTAAACCCTGGGCCAGATTGCATATAGATTTTGCTGGCCCTCTCCAAGGGCAAATGTTCCTAATTGTGGTGGACGCTATGTCCAAATGGCTGGAGGTCGTGCATATGAAATCGACCACATCACTTGCTGTGATCCATGCGCTCCGCCGACTTTTTGCCACCCACGGGTTGCCTGACGTCATCGTCAGTGACAACGGGCCTCAATTTGTGTCTGAGGAATTTAGGCTCTTCCTCACGAGTAATGGCATACGCCAAATGACTTCGGCCCCTTTCCATCCGGCATCTAATGGCCAAGCCGAACGGATGGTCAGGACGGCCAAAGAGGCCCTGGGTAAAATGGACGAAGGGGACTGGAGCCAGAGGCTGGGCTCCTTTCTTTTGCTGCAGCACACCACCCCCTGTAGTGCTACAGGCCGTAGTCCGGCCGAATTGTTAATGGGGCGGAGACTCACGACCCGTTTGAACCGAATGCACCCAGACCTCACTGAAGAGCAATCCGAGCGTACCACGGCGCAACCGAAGGTGCGCATGTTTGAAAAAGGGGACAAGGTTTTCGCACGAAATTATGCAAACGGGCACTTATGGCTTCCTGGGGTTATATCCGACTCTGTGGGTACTCGAATGTATGTGGTGCAGTTAGCTGACGGTCGAATATGGCGGCGCCACATAGATCAGTTAAGGAGACGTTGGGCTAGGGACAGCGCTGACTCTCCGACGGCTGAATCCCCTGATGTCGAGTGGACACCCCCAGAGCAGGCGGTGAGTACCGAAAGGCCCGGTACTGTCCCCGAGTCAGGGCAGAACCCTGTGTGCGGGGCTGAAATCCCAGTCGAGTCTGTGCCTGATCCAGGCTGTAGTGAACCCCACTCTGACCCACAACCTTGTCTGCCCATGGAGCCTGCACCGCTCCGCAGGTCCCAGCGTTCGCGGCAAATGCCGACTTATCTGAAGGACTATGAGTGTAAATACTGTTGGAATAACTGATGTACAAAGGTTGATTGCATGTTTGTAAATAATAAAACAATTGGGATGATGGCTTAACTTAGGGGGGAGGAATTGTAATGTATTGAAATGATTACATGAATCACCTCATAGGACTCTTATGTTAAGCTTCGAGCCAGACCAGGGCTCCTCTGAGCGAACTTCCTATTGGTCGCTTCGTAACAGCGACCAATCAGAACTGTGCCTTTTCCCTGCGAGGGAAAGACTTTCATTGGTCCTTAACTAAGCAATCTCATTGGTTGTTAATTGTAAATAGGCGTGGCTACATTAGCCCGGTTATGTTTAAAAGGAGCATAAGCTCCCACTGTTTTCTGTTCTGGTTTCTTACTGAGTTGAGTGCTTGTTCGTTACTTCCAATAAAGCTGAATCACTTGCTGAATCACTCTAAGAGTCCTTTGTTAGTGCGATCTAACAGTTGCCAACCTCCAGGCGGTGGCTGGAGACCTCATGGAATCACAACAGGTCTCCGGACAACAGAGATCCGTCCCCCTGGAGAAAGTACCTGATTGGGAAGATAGAATCTATGGCATTATACACCGCTCAGGTCCCTCCCCTGCCCTCCCCAAACCCTCCCCTCTTCAGGCTCCATCCCCAAATCTCCATGTATTTTCCAACCCAGAGCTGCAAACCTAGCATTTCCCTCTGAAACTGCCATTTCCTCCCGGGAAACTGAACTCGGCTGTCTGAAGATCAGTTGTAATCCTGAGAGAATTCCTGGTTCCACATGGAGACTTGCAAACACAAAGACACTGCCCCCCCCCCCACACACACTCCAGGAATTTAACAAGGCTGAATTGGCAAGCCTACCAAGCTCACAGTCAGAGAAGTACAAGACCAAGCAGGAAACACAAGAGAAGCCTTCAATAAACTCTGAAAAATGGAAAACATACCCCATAGCTCCCCCTAGAGTTCATTTAGACTAAGAACATCCTAAATCAGTATCTCGCATACTGTCACCTCTCCAGTACTGTGTGTATTACTGAAGACCATTGTCCTTAAAACCAAGTAATTTAGGGAAGGAATTCCTCTGCGATATCCAGAACTTGACCTTGCCAGTTTAAAGTACACTAACATTCCCCCTAGGTTCAGGGCCCTACCCACACGTCACTGAACTACAGGACACGTTTCTGGTGAGACAGAAACTGCTTCCAAAAGGTCTCCCCTCTTTCATTTCTGCCCTAAATGGTAGCAGAGATGCAAGTCCTGTTCTGCAACTTCCGCACCTTACGTTTATTTCCCATCTTCTTTTTTGAGGGTAACTGTAGGCGCCATGTAAGTGTAAAAGAAAGAAAGAAAGAGCCTTTCAAACGTTTGCTACTCATCTGTCATCTTTTTTCCCCCCTCCTGCGGCTGAGTGGCAGAGCATCTGCTTGGCACGCAGAAGGTGTCAGGTTCAATCCCCGGCATTTCCTGTTAAAAGGTTCAGGTAGGAAGACATATAAAAGATCTGAGACCCTGGAGAACCGCTGCCAGTCAAAACAGACAGCACTGACTTTCCTACACCAATGGTCTGACAGTGTAAGGTACCCAGGGGTCATTTCGTAGAAAAAGAGCTAGGGGAACTCATTAGCATAACTCATTAGCATATGCCACACCCCCTGACATCAGGGGCCCGGCGGTGGACCTGCAAGGCCAGCGGGAGTGTGAGTAAGCCCCGCCAAGGCCCTCCCTGGCCCCAGGCAGGCAGGGGTGGGGAGAGGCGGGGAGGAAGCAACTTACCCTCCCTCTTCTCCTGCCTCCTCCTGGCTGAATGAGGGCTGGAAGCGGGGCGGCTGGAAGCAGGGGGCGGGGCTTCATCATGTGCCCCGCCCCCTGCACCTCACCCGGGGGAACTGCGTTCCCCCGCGTTCCCCCCCGAAATGACCTCTGAAGGTACCACATAAACAGTCATGTTGAAAATGAGTCCATAAGGGTCGCATCAGTGGAGTTAGGTACAGATGCAGGTATTATGGCTTTTTAAACATTGGGAATAGACAATCACCGAGGTTTAATTCCCACAGATTCCAATGGCCCTTAATATGATTAAGCCCCACCCCAACTCCACACGCACAGCGAAACAGCAAGGGAATGGCAATCCCTTTTCATTGAGTGTCAGGGTTCCCAGCCCTACGCCAACTAATGCCAGGAGATTTTAGGAAAGGTGTCTGAGGAAAGCTGGGTGTTTCAAGAGGAAGTGACAGCACTTCCGGGTGAGATTCTAGGAATTTCCTTTAATCTCTATAGTAAAAAAAAAAATAGAGACTGAAGATATTCCTAGAGTGTCACTATCACCACCATTTCTCCCCATTTTGTTCTCCCATTCCTCAAATTATCAAGGGCTTGGGGACCAGGGGTGGGATCAGCCTTTCACCTGCTGCCAGAGGGCAAATGGAAAGCCTACTGGGTATTAATATTTCAACCCTGTGGGTGAAGCCAACTGCACAGGTCTTTCATTTGTCTTTGAACTTGAGGTCTCATGCAGCTCCCATGCAACTTGCAGGTAGATCAGACCTCAACATGGAGAAGAGGCTCCCACAGTGCTGGTGTAGCCTAGAGGTGCTGCCTTACTCATGGATAGCCCCAATGGCAGGGCACCCCACTTCTGACGTGAACCAGAGCCCCACAAATTCAGGCCAAAGATGACACTCTTCACCTGAGCCACAGAGCTAGCCAAAGCTCTGCAAAAGGGTTTCAATTTCAGGTTGCACAAGGCAGCCCCTGAAGAAATCTCCAACACCTCCCCCTCCATCCAGCAAAGTTATGAATATGAAACAATTGCAAGTTCCTCCAGGTAAAATATCTGCATTTCCATAGCTATTCAGTAGCCACCTGGTGAAACTCCTCTGTTTCCAAAACCGTCACATAGTTCCTTTTGTATGACACCTATGCCTATGTGGAAATCCTTTGTCTCGACATCTGACCTTCCTGCCTCCTCCCTCAGGATACCGAGATTAAATTGATCAAGCATTAATCTCATCAGCGATCTTTCCTGACCCCAATCAGAAAACCATCTCCCCCTTTTGTCTAAGCCTGGGAACCTATTCAGCCTACCCCAGTTGGAGCATCAGTGGTCATCAAACCCATTCAGCCAGCTCCAGTAGGACCATCAGTAGGTGTTAATCCCATCAAGTTCTGGCCCTGGAGACTACTCCCAAAATTCCTATAAAAATTGAGAGCATGCCCCACTTCGTGGTGCACTCTGAGGGTGCCTCTTTTGAGTACACCCCCAAAGTCTCTGCTTTGGCCCTCATTCTCCATAGTGTGGAACACTGGGCCATTTGCACTATCCTCTTCACGGACTTCTGAACATCTGGACAGGTAATATGCCCCCTTCATAATTGCTCCTAAACATTGCTGCCATCACCTCTTAGTTCTTGATTGCATGCTTACTCTATTTTTGATTGCTTTAGTATGATTGTAATCAGGGAAATTCTTTAATAAAAACCATTTGATTTACTCTTCAAATCTGGAATCTTCCAACTGGACTGGACCTTGGTGTATATATAGGTGTGTGGTCCCTGGTACCCCGCTGGCCTTCTCTGACTCATAGCTAAGTTCCCCCAACAATGAAGCAGGCCACTGGTGGTAACACTGGTGCTAGGAGCAAAGGTGGCCTAAGTATTCACTATATTTCGACCCTTAAGGTATAGTCCAGCTATCAGAGTTAGTACTGTTGATGATCTTCAATAGTTCTTTGTGTTGTTCCAAGTTCTCAGTGTTCAAACTGGTTTCTGCAATTACTAGACCTAAAACTTAGTGTTGCATGTAGAATGCCCAGATTTCGTACAGATGGGCATTCTGCACATGTGATGTAAATTGGGTCATTGGACACACAATTGCACTCTACCTGAGGCTGAAAAGATTTTTTCCCCCTATGCATTCCCAGTGGTGAATAATAACAGAACCCGAATAACAAATCCTGTGGTCTTAAAGGGATAGCTGGGGAGAGATCTGACCAAGTGATCATTCTCCTTGCAAGCTTATATTCATTTGGAACAATCATTAAAAGTTACCAGTTTAACCTGCTGCTTTATACTGTAATTAATATGCTAACAGGTTTTCAGGAACATATATTACATAATGTTCGGAGCACTAAATAGAAGCCAATAACCCTCATAAACTGTGCTCAGTATGCATCGCATGGAAATATTTACCACAGAAACAAAACTCTCAGGAGGACAAGTCGTTTGGAAGATTGCTAATGGGATACGGAGGTTTTCATGAGCCAATTAATGTTTTGGATTTTAAGCAGATACCTTTTTCTAAAGGGGGGGGGTCTCTAAATTTCAATTTCAGTGAAACTCAAGAGACAATTCCTTTTTCCTCCTGTTTCTTCTCCCCCCTCATCATTTTCAAGGGCAATTGCCAAAACAGGTAAAAGGTAAAGGTAAAGGTTCCCTTGCTCGAAAGCCAGCCGAATCCGACTCTAGGGTTGCGGTGCTCATCTCCGTTTCAAAGCCGAAGAGCCAGCGCTGTCCGAAGACGTTTCCGTGGTCATGTGGCCGGCATGACTAAACCCCAAGGCGCACGGAACGCTGTTACCTTCCCACCGAAGTGGTACCTATTTATCTACTTGCAATTTCTTGCTTTCGAACTGCTAGGTTGGCAGGAGCTGGAACTAGAGATGGGAGCTCACTCCATCATGCGGCACCCGGGTCTTGAACTGCTGAACTACTGACCTTCCACAGCCTGCAGTTCAGCGTCTTAACCACTTGAGCCACCGCAGCTCCTTGCCAAAACAGGACCAAGGCTATTAATCTCATTTTGGGTTTTTTTTCCCCCCAGACCAACAGTAAACTATTACTAGACTTTTTTTAGGGGGAAAACACATAGCGACTGACTGAATCTAGTTTAACTGGGGAAATAGTGAAATCTGAAGCAAAAGTTATTCTGAGACTTTGGGGTAAAGAAAATACATGGAAATATATTTTTCCTCTATAAATTACCTGGATCCATTTGAACAATATATATATATATATAACAGCCCTGCTAAACCTTGCTGCTTCATAGATGAGGTCTGATGACAGATAAATTTATCTGTGATGCTGGCATATCTCCAAGTCTAGAATATGCATTCCCCCCCCCTTCCTATTCAATGGCTGTATGTGAAACAATGACCCTCGGTAGAATATATTCTGCAGAATCTGAATGTGCAGAATTTTTATTGCTATGCTAAAATCAGACACCAAGGCATCTCCTTTATATGTCACTTAATTGCAGTCTGAGAAGATATATTTTCCATCAAAGGTTTCAAGAAAAGGAAAGGAAACTTTGGTGCTTCTTACGAATAGGGATGATGCAGTGATTCCCATCATGTGCAATTGGTTTTTAAGATATCTCTTCTAGCTGTATGCAAAACCCACAGAAGAACTTCTATTTCTGTATTCCTAGTTCTAAGCTTTCTAGAGAACATCTACAGGTAATTTTGAATACAGATATGTTAGGAGTAGTATTTCATTTCCTTCAGTATTGTGTCAGTTATTTATTTCATTCCTTCAGGTGTTCTTGTGCATATCTATTTGAATGCAAGTGCACGGCATCATGGGACTTGTAGTCTTAAAATTAATCCTATATTTTGGCCCACTGGGGAAACTAAAGCGTATGCTTGTGGTATTCCTAGTGGGCTTAAATAGCACTTATGGGACTATTTCAAGTCAGGAAAATGGTGTGTGGGGAAGGCTGAAGCTCCTTCTCCACATACGCAACAGTCACCATCTGAATTGATATGTGCAAGAACTGAGGACAACACTCATGTTTTATTTTTACACAGGAAACAGGGTAGGTATTCCAGACCCAACCTGTGTACTTCATAATGTGTAACTTGTTCATTAGTTCACCAGTTTGTATTTTCTGTTTTCATGAAAAGAAATAGCAGGAGATTGTAAATTTGTGTAGAAAAATAAACAGCCTAAAGAACTACCTGCACTCATATGAACCTACCAATCCATTATGGTCATCAAGGCTGCCAGATCCCCCTTCTATTGCAGTAGACCTCCTGGCGATCTTTTGTGTTGCTCATTGGTGCCTGTACCAACAGGAGGAAATGGGGGGGGGCAAAATGGGGGACACACTGACATCATGCTGGCATGCTGATATCACTTCCAGTAAAAAAACAGAAGTGCTGCCATGGACATTCTAGGATTTGCTCTTCCAGTTTTCACTGAATGTGATGCCAGGGCACTGGCATGATGCTGGTGCACCAGTCCCCACACACTAATCGCTCCTGGGGATTGACAGCTGTGGCCTGGCAAGTTTAACAGCCATCACCTTCTGAACATAGATGGGTGGCAACTAGAAACCCAAGAACAGGCTTTCTCCAGCTTGTCACTAAAATTGTGGACTCTCTCCCAAAGGAGATTTGTTTGTCTTTTATCAATGAGAGCAGGTGACAGATTTTGGTTGGTGTTTTGTCTGGTGTTCCTTCAGTAACCCTCATAGACCCTCCTTCCTGTTTATGTGTATTTGTCAAACTGGGAGATAGCCAGGTTGGTGTAGTGTTAGGAGTGCAGACTCTAATCTGGGAGAACTGGGTTGGATTCCCCACTCCTCCACATGCAGCAGCTGGTGTGACCTTGGGTCAGTTAAAAGTTGTTTCAGAGTTATACTCTCACGAGCGGTTCTCGAAAGAGCTCTCTCAGCCCCACCTATCTCACAGGGTGTCTGTTGTGGGGAGAGGAAGGGAAAGGAGTTTGTAAGCCGCTCTGAGACTCCTTTGGGTAGTGAAAGGCAGGGCAGGGGTCGTTTCGTAGAAAAAGAGCTAGGGGAACTCATTAGCATAACCCATTAGCATATGTCCCACCCCCTGACATTACTGGAAGTGTGTCATAAGGCCACACCCCGTGACATCACCGGAAGTGTGTCATAAGGCCACACCCACAACTCAGTTAGTCTTAGTCTTAAAGGTTAGTCTTAAAGGTGCTATTTGTTAGTCTTAAAGGTGCTATTTGAACTCTTGGACTATTTTGCAGCAACAGACTAACACAGCTAATTCCTCTGAATCTAAACCCACCACTCAGGCTCCACCCCCAAAATCTCCAAGGTATTGCCAACTCAGAGCTGGCGAGCCTATCTGATGGCACATGTGGGGGAAAACAAGCAAACCACCCATGTCAGGTAAAAAGGATAGAAGTTCAACACAATTTTATCTATTTTCAGTAACTGGTTTGTTGAGAGAAAAGCAAAAACAAGCACATCAGTGAAGACCTAGTACCAGAGTTCCAAAAAGGAAAGCTGTTTGGTAACAGATGAAGTACAAAATATGTAGCTATTCACATTCCAGTTACCAGGAGTGTTCCCTCTAAGCTGAGTTAGTGTGAGCTAGCTCACAGGTTTTAAGCCTCTGGCTCACATATTTTTCTCTTCACTCAGGAAGGAGGGCTCCAGAGGCAAACTAACTGATGCAGTAGCAAAATCACTCGCTCACAGCTTTAATGCCAGTGGCTCACAAAGTAGAAATTTTGCTCACAAGACTCCACAGCTTAGAGGGAACATTGGTAGGCAATTCCAGGGAGAAAAAACAGCTATAAACCAAGACCAGCTATAAACCAAAACAGCTATAAACCAAGCATGGGGGCAGATGACCACATTGCTATGG